>NW_024112035.1:0-10293 GCF_003073215.2 Triticum urartu | reverse complement strand
CAATTGGGAGTTAATCTTCCAGATGATTGCGTCATTGACAGAATTCTCCAATCACTGCCACCAAGCTACAAGAGCTTCGTGATGAACTATAATATGCAAGGGATGAATAAGACTATTCCCGAGCTCTTCGCAATGCTGAAAGTTGCGGAGGTAGAAATCAAGAAGGAGCATCAAGTGTTGATGGTCAACAAGACCACTAGTTTCAAGAAAAAGGGCAAAGGGAAGAAGAAGGGGAACTTCAAAAAGAACAGCAAGCAAGTTGCTACTCAAGAGAAGAAACCCAAACCTGGACCTAAGCCTGAAACTGAGTGCTTCTACTGCAAGCAGAGTGGTCACTGGAAGCGGAACTGCCCCAAGTATTTGGCGGATAAGAAGGATGGCAAGGTGAACAAAGGTATATGTGATATACATGTTATTGATGTGTACCTTACTAATGCTCGTAGTAGCACCTGGGTATTTGATACTGGTTTCTGTTGCTAATATTTGCAACTCGAAACAGGGACTACGGATTAAGCGAAGATTGGCTAAGGACGAGGTGACGATGCGCGTGGGAAACGGTTCCAAAGTCGATGTGATCGCAGTTGGCACGCTACCTCTACATCTACCTTCGGGATTAATATTGGACCTAAATAATTGTTATTTGGTGCCAGCGTTAAGCATGAACATTATATCTGGATCTTGTTTGATGCGAGACGGTTATTCATTTAAATCTGAGAATAATGGTTGTTCTATTTATATGAGTAATATCTTTTATGGTCATGCACACTTAAAGAGTGGTCTATTTTTGTTGAATCTCGATAGTAGTGACACACATATTCACAGTGTTGAAGCCAAAATATGCAGAGTTGATAATGATAGTGCAACTTATTTGTGGCACTGCCGTTTAGGTCATATCGGTGTAAAGCGCATGAAGAAACTCCATAATGATGGACTTTTGGAACCACTTGATTATGAATCACTTGGTACTTGCGAACCGTGCCTCATGGGCAAGATGACTAAAACACCGTTCTCCGGTACTATGGAGAGAGCAACAGATTTGTTGGAAATCATACATACATATGTATGTGGTCCGATGAATATTGAGGCTCGTGGCGGATATCGTTATTTTCTCACCTTCACAGATGACTTAAGCAGATATGGGTATGTCTACTTAATGAAACACAAGTCTAAAACATTTGAAAAGTTCAAAGAATTTCAGAGTGAAGTAGAAAATCATCGTAACAAGAAAACAAAATTCCTACTATCAGATCGTGGAGGAGAATATTTGAGTTACGAGTTTGGTGTACATTTGAAAAATTGTGGAATAGTTTCGCAACTCACGCCACCCGGAACACCACAGCGTAATGGTGTGTCCGAACGTCGTAATCGTACTTTACTAGATATGGTGCGATCTATGATGTCTCTTACTGATTTACTGCTATCGTTTTGGGGATACGCTCTAGAGACGGACGCATTCACGTTAAATAGGGCACCATCAAAATCCGTTGATACGACGCCTTATGAACTGTGGTTTGGCAAGAAACCAAAGTTGTCGTTTTTGAAAGTTTGGGGCTGCGATGCTTATGTGAAAAAGCTTCAACCTGATAAGCTCGAACCGTAATCGGAGAAATGTGTCTTCATAGGATATCCAAAGGAAACTATTGGATACACCTTCTATCACAGATCCGAAGGCAAGACTTTTGTTGCTAAATTCGAAAACTTTCTGGAGAAGGAGTTTCTCTTGAAAGAAGTGAGTGGAAGGAAAGTAGAACTTGACGAGGTAACTGTACCTGCTCCCTTATTGGAAAGTAGTGCATCACAGAAAACTGTTTCAGTGACACCTACACCAGTTAGTGAGGAAGCTAATGATAATAATCATGAAACTTCAGAACAAGATACTACTGAACCTCGTAGATCAACCAGAGTGAGATCCGCGCCAGAGTGGTACAGAAATCCTGTTCTGGAAGTCATGCTACTAGATCATGATGAGCCTACGAACTATGAAGAAGCGATGGTGAGCCCAGATTCCACAAAATGGCTTGAAGCCATGAAATCTGAGATGGGATCCATGTATGAGAACAAAGTATGGACTTTGGTTGACTTGCCCGATGATCGGCAAGCAATTGAGAATAAATGGATCTTCAAGAAGAAGACTGACGCTGACGGTAATATTACTGTCTACAAAGCTCGAATTGTCGCAAAAGGTTTTCGGCAAGTTCAAGGTATTGACTACGATGAGACCTTCTCACCCGTAGCGATGCTTAAGTCTGTCCGAATCATGTTAGCAATTGCCGCATTTTATGATTATGAAATTCGGCAGATGGATGTCAAAACTGCATTCCTGAATGGATTTCTGGAAGAAGAGTTGTATATGATGCAACCAGAAGGTTTTGTCGATCCAAAGGGAGCTAACAAAGTGTGCAAGCTCCAGCGATCCATTTATGGACTGGTGCAAGCCTCTCGGAGTTGGAATAAATGTTTTGATAGTGTGATCAAAGCATTTGGTTTTATACAGACTTTTGGAGAAGCCTGTATTTACAAGAAAGTGAGTGGGAGCTCTGTAGCATTTCTGATATTATATGTGGATGACATATTACTAATTGGAAATGATATAGAATTTCTGGATAGCATAAAGGGATACTTGAATAAGAGTTTTTCAATGAAAGACCTCGGTGAAGCTGCTTACATATTAGGCATTAAGATCTATAGAGATAGATCAAGACGCTTAATGGGACTTTCATAGAGCACATACCTTGACAAAGTTTTGAAGAAATTCAAAATGGATCAAGCAAAGAAAGGGTTCTTGCCTATGTTACAAGGTGTGAAGTTGAGTAAGACTCAATGCCCGACCACTGCAGAAGATAGAGAGAAAATGAAAGATGTTCCCTATGCTTCAGCCATAGGCTCTATCATGTATGCAATGCTGTGTACCAGACCTGATGTGTGCCTTGCTATAAGTCTAGCAGGGAGGTACCAAAGTGATCCAGGAGTGGATCACTGGACAGCGGTCAAGAACATCCTGAAATACCTGAAAAGGACTAAGGATATGTTTCTCATGTATGGAGGAGACAAAGAGCTCATCGTAAAAGGTTACGTTGATGCAAGCTTTGACACTGATCCGGACGATTCTAAATCGCAAACCGGATACGTGTTTACATTAAACGGTGGAGCTGTCAGTTGGTGCAGTTCTAAACAAAGCGTCGTAGCGAGATCTACATGTGAAGCGGAGTACATAGCTGCTTCGGAAGCAGCAAATGAAGGAGTCTGGATGAAGGAGTTCATATCAGATGAATTACTACTTGCTCATGATAACTTCTATGATAATAAATATTACTGTTATAATATCCATCATGATGCTGAAGGAAATATGCCCTAGAGGCAATAATAAAGTTATTATTTATTTCCTTATATCATGATAAATGTTTATTATTCATGCTAGAATTGCATTAACCGGAAACATAATACATGTGTGAATACATAGACAAACAGAGTGTCACTAGTATGCCTCTACTTGACTAGCTCGTTAATCAAAGATGGTTATGTTTCCTAACCATGAACAAGGAGTTGTTATTTGATTAACAGGATCACATCATTAGGTGAATGATCTGATTGACATGACCCATTCCATTAGCTTAGCACCCGATCGTTTAGTATGTTGCTATTGCTTTCTTCATGACTTATACATGTTCCTATGACTATGAGATTATGCAACTCCCGTTTGCCGGAGGAACACTTTGTGTGCTACCAAACGTCACAACGTAAATGGGTGATTATAAAAGTGCTCTACAGGTGTCTCCAAAGGTACATGTTGGGTTGGCGTATTTTGAGATTAGGATTTGTCACTCCGATTGTCGGAGAGGTATCTCTGGGCCCTCTCGGTAATGCACATCACATAAGCCTTGCAAGCATTGCAACTAATGAGTTAGTTGCGAGAATATGTATTACGGAACGAGTAAAGAGACTTGCCAGTAACGAGATTGAACTAGGTATTGAGATACCGACGATCGAATCTCGGGCAAGTAACATACCAATGACAAAGGGAACAACGTATGTTGTTATGCGGTCTGACCGATAAAGATCTTCGTAGAATATGTAGGAGCCAATATGAGCATCCAGTTTCCGCTATTGGTTATTGTCCGGAGACGTGTCTCGGTCATGTCTACATTGTTCTCGAACCCGTAGGGTCCGCACGCTTAAGGTTTCGATGACAGTTATATTATGAGTTTATGAGTTTTGATGTACCGAAGTTAGTTCGGAGTCCCGGATGTGATCACGGACATGACGACGAGTCTCGAAATGGTTGAGACATAAAGATTGATATATTGGACGGCTATATTCGGACACCGGAAGTGTTCTGGGTGATTTCGGAGAAAACCGGAGAGCCGAAGGGTTACCGGAACCCCCCCGGGAGAAATAATGGGCCATATGGGCCTTAGTGGAGAGAGAGGGGCAGCCAAAGGTGGGCCAGGCGCCTCCTCCCCCTGGTCCGAATTGGACTAGGAGAGGGGGGGCGGCGCCCCCCTTTCCCTCTCCCTCCCCACTTCTTTCCCCCTCCTAGTAGGAGTCCTACTCCTACTCCTACTTGGAGGAGGACTCCTCCTTGGCGCGCCATAGAGGGCCGGCCGGCCTCTTCCCCTTGATCCTTTATATACGGGGGCAGGGGGCACCCCTTAACACACAAGTTGATCCACGTGATCATATTTGTAGCCGTGTGTAGTGCCCCCTTCCACCATAGTCCTCGATAATATTGTAGCGGTGCTTAGGCGAAGCCCTGTGACGGTACTACATCAAGATCGTCACCACGCCGTCGTGCTGACGGAACTCTTCCCCGACACTTTGCCGGATCGGAGTCCGGGGATCGTCATCGAGCTGAACGTGTGCTAAAACTCGGAGGTGCCGTAGTTTCGGTGCTTGATCGGTCGGGCCGTGGAGACGTACGACTACATCAACCAAAGTTAACGCTTCCGTTGTCGATCTACAAGGGTACGTAGATCACACTCTCCCCCTCTCGTTGCTATGCATCACTATGATCTTGTGTGTGCGTAGGAAATTTTTTGAAATTACTACGTTCCCCAACAGTGGCATCCGAGCCTAGGTTTTATATGTTGATGTTATTTGCACGAGTAGAACACAAGTGAGTTGTGGGCGATATAAGTCATACTGCTTACCAGCATGTCATACTTTGGTTCGGCGGTATTGTTGGACGAAGCGGCCCGGACCGACATTATGCGTACGCTTACGCGAGACCGGTTCTCCCGACGTGCTTTGCACATAGGTGGCTTGCGGGTGACAGTTTCTCCAACTTTAGTTGAACCGAGTGTGGCTACGCCCGGTCCTTGCGAAGGTTAAAACAGCACCAACTTGACAAACTATCGTTGTGGTTTTGATGCGTAGGTAAGATTGGTTCTTGCTTAAGCCCGTAGCAGCCACGTAAAACTTGCAACAACAAAGTAGAGGACGCCTAACTTGTTTTTGCAGGGAATGTTGTGATGTGATATGGTCAAGACATGATGCTAAATTTTATTGTATGCGATGATCATGTTTTGTAACCGAGTTATCGGCAACTGGCAGGAGCCATATGGTTGTCACTTTATTGTATGCAATGCAATCGCGCTGTAATGCTTTACTTTATCACTAAGCGGTAGCGATAGTCATGGAAGCATAAGATTGGCGAGACGACAACGATGCTACGATGGAGATCAAGGTGTCGCGCCGGTGACGATGGTGATCACGATGGTGCTTCGAAGATGGAGATCACAAGCACAAGATGATGATGGCCATATCATATCACTTATATTGATTGCATGTGATGTTTATCTTTTATGCATCTTATCTTGCTTTGATTAACGGTAGCATTATAAGATGATCTCTCACTAATTATCAAGAAGTGTTCTCCCTGAGTATGCACCGTTGCGAAAGTTCTTCGTGCTGAGACACCACGTGATGATCGGGTGTGATAGGCTCTACGTTCAAATACAACGGGTGCAAAACAGTTGCACACGCGGAATACTCAGGTTATACTTGACGAGCCAAGCATATACAGATATGGCCTCGGAACACGGAGACCGAAAGGTCGAGCGTGAATCATATGGTAGATATGATCAACATAGTGATGTTCGCCAATGAAACTACTCCATCTCACGTGATGATCGCACATGGTTTAGTTGATTTGGATCACGTAATCACTTAGAGGATTAGAGGGATGTCTATCTAAGTGGGAGTTCTTTAAGTAAATTAATTGAACCTAAATTTATCATGAAACTTAGTACCTGATAGTATCTTGCTTGTTTATGCTTGATTGTAGATAGATGGCTCGTGCTGTTGTTCCGTTGAATTTTAATGCGTTCCTTGAGAAAGCAAAGTTGAAAGATGATGGTAGCAATTACACGGACTGGGTCTGTAACTTGAGGATTATCCTCATTGCTGCACAGAAGAATTACATCCTGGAAGCACCGCTGGGTGCCAGGCCTACTGCTGGAGCAACACCAGATGTTATGAACGTCTGGCAGAGCAAAGCTGATGACTACTCGATAGTTCAGTGTGCCATGCTTTACGGCTTAGAATCGGGACTTCAACGACGTTTTGAACGTCATGGAGCATATGAGATGTTCCAGGAGTTGAAGTTAATATTCCAAGCAAATGCCCGAATTGAGAGATATGAAGTCTCCAATAAGTTCTATAGCTGCAAGATGGAAGAGAACAGTTCTGTCAGTGAGCATATACTCAAAATGTCTGGGTATAATAATCACTTGATTCAATTGGGAGTTAATCTTCCAGATGATTGCGTCATTGACAGAATTCTCCAATCACTGCCACCAAGCTACAAGAGCTTCGTGATGAACTATAATATGCAAGGGATGAATAAGACTATTCCCGAGCTCTTCGCAATGCTGAAAGTTGCGGAGGTAGAAATCAAGAAGGAGCATCAAGTGTTGATGGTCAACAAGACCACTAGTTTCAAGAAAAAGGGCAAAGGGAAGAAGAAGGGGAACTTCAAAAAGAACAGCAAGCAAGTTGCTACTCAAGAGAAGAAACCCAAACCTGGACCTAAGCCTGAAACTGAGTGCTTCTACTGCAAGCAGAGTGGTCACTGGAAGCGGAACTGCCCCAAGTATTTGGCGGATAAGAAGGATGGCAAGGTGAACAAAGGTATATGTGATATACATGTTATTGATGTGTACCTTACTAATGCTCGTAGTAGCACCTGGGTATTTGATACTGGTTTCTGTTGCTAATATTTGCAACTCGAAACAGGGACTACGGATTAAGCGAAGATTGGCTAAGGACGAGGTGACGATGCGCGTGGGAAACGGTTCCAAAGTCGATGTGATCGCAGTTGGCACGCTACCTCTACATCTACCTTCGGGATTAATATTGGACCTAAATAATTGTTATTTGGTGCCAGCGTTAAGCATGAACATTATATCTGGATCTTGTTTGATGCGAGACGGTTATTCATTTAAATCTGAGAATAATGGTTGTTCTATTTATATGAGTAATATCTTTTATGGTCATGCACCCTTAAAGAGTGGTCTATTTTTGTTGAATCTCGATAGTAGTGACACACATATTCACAGTGTTGAAGCCAAAATATGCAGAGTTGATAATGATAGTGCAACTTATTTGTGGCACTGCCGTTTAGGTCATATCGGTGTAAAGCGCATGAAGAAACTCCATAATGATGGACTTTTGGAACCACTTGATTATGAATCACTTGGTACTTGCGAACCGTGCCTCATGGGCAAGATGACTAAAACACCGTTCTCCGGTACTATGGAGAGAGCAACAGATTTGTTGGAAATCATACATACATATGTATGTGGTCCGATGAATATTGAGGCTCGTGGCGGATATCGTTATTTTCTCACCTTCACAGATGACTTAAGCAGATATGGGTATGTCTACTTAATGAAACACAAGTCTAAAACATTTGAAAAGTTCAAAGAATTTCAGAGTGAAGTAGAAAATCATCGTAACAAGAAAACAAAATTCCTACTATCAGATCGTGGAGGAGAATATTTGAGTTACGAGTTTGGTGTACATTTGAAAAATTGTGGAATAGTTTCGCAACTCACGCCACCCGGAACACCACAGCGTAATGGTGTGTCCGAACGTCGTAATCGTACTTTACTAGATATGGTGCGATCTATGATGTCTCTTACTGATTTACTGCTATCGTTTTGGGGATACGCTCTAGAGACGGACGCATTCACGTTAAATAGGGCACCATCAAAATCCGTTGATACGACGCCTTATGAACTGTGGTTTGGCAAGAAACCAAAGTTGTCGTTTTTGAAAGTTTGGGGCTGCGATGCTTATGTGAAAAAGCTTCAACCTGATAAGCTCGAACCGTAATCGGAGAAATGTGTCTTCATAGGATATCCAAAGGAAACTATTGGATACACCTTCTATCACAGATCCGAAGGCAAGACTTTTGTTGCTAAATTCGAAAACTTTCTGGAGAAGGAGTTTCTCTTGAAAGAAGTGAGTGGAAGGAAAGTAGAACTTGACGAGGTAACTGTACCTGCTCCCTTATTGGAAAGTAGTGCATCACAGAAAACTGTTTCAGTGACACCTACACCAGTTAGTGAGGAAGCTAATGATAATAATCATGAAACTTCAGAACAAGATACTACTGAACCTCGTAGATCAACCAGAGTGAGATCCGCGCCAGAGTGGTACAGAAATCCTGTTCTGGAAGTCATGCTACTAGATCATGATGAGCCTACGAACTATGAAGAAGCGATGGTGAGCCCAGATTCCACAAAATGGCTTGAAGCCATGAAATCTGAGATGGGATCCATGTATGAGAACAAAGTATGGACTTTGGTTGACTTGCCCGATGATCGGCAAGCAATTGAGAATAAATGGATCTTCAAGAAGAAGACTGACGCTGACGGTAATATTACTGTCTACAAAGCTCGACTTGTCGCAAAAGGTTTTCGGCAAGTTCAAGGTATTGACTACGATGAGACCTTCTCACCCGTAGCGATGCTTAAGTCTGTCCGAATCATGTTAGCAATTGCCGCATTTTATGATTATGAAATTCGGCAGATGGATGTCAAAACTGCATTCCTGAATGGATTTCTGGAAGAAGAGTTGTATATGATGCAACCAGAAGGTTTTGTCGATCCAAAGGGAGCTAACAAAGTGTGCAAGCTCCAGCGATCCATTTATGGACTGGTGCAAGCCTCTCGGAGTTGGAATAAATGTTTTGATAGTGTGATCAAAGCATTTGGTTTTATACAGACTTTTGGAGAAGCCTGTATTTACAAGAAAGTGAGTGGGAGCTCTGTAGCATTTCTGATATTATATGTGGATGACATATTACTAATTGGAAATGATATAGAATTTCTGGATAGCATAAAGGGATACTTGAATAAGAGTTTTTCAATGAAAGACCTCGGTGAAGCTGCTTACATATTAGGCATTAAGATCTATAGAGATAGATCAAGACGCTTAATGGGACTTTCATAGAGCACATACCTTGACAAAGTTTTGAAGAAATTCAAAATGGATCAAGCAAAGAAAGGGTTCTTGCCTATGTTACAAGGTGTGAAGTTGAGTAAGACTCAATGCCCGACCACTGCAGAAGATAGAGAGAAAATGAAAGATGTTCCCTATGCTTCAGCCATAGGCTCTATCATGTATGCAATGCTGTGTACCAGACCTGATGTGTGCCTTGCTATAAGTCTAGCAGGGAGGTACCAAAGTGATCCAGGAGTGGATCACTGGACAGCGGTCAAGAACATCCTGAAATACCTGAAAAGGACTAAGGATATGTTTCTCATGTATGGAGGAGACAAAGAGCTCATCGTAAAAGGTTACGTTGATGCAAGCTTTGACACTGATCCGGATGATTCTAAATCGCAAACCGGATACGTGTTTACATTAAACGGTGGAGCTGTCAGTTGGTGCAGTTCTAAACAAAGCGTCGTAGCGAGATCTACATGTCAAGCGGAGTACATAGCTGCTTCGGAAGCAGCAAATGAAGGAGTCTGGATGAAGGAGTTCATATCAGATGAATTACTACTTGCTCATGATAACTTCTATGATAATAAATATTACTGTTATAATATCCATCATGATGCTGAAGGAAATATGCCCTAGAGGCAATAATAAAGTTATTATTTATTTCCTTATATCATGATAAATGTTTATTTTTCATGCTAGAATTGTATTAACCGGAAACATAATACATGTGTGAATACATAGACAAACAGAGTGTCACTAGTATGCCTCTACTTGACTAGCTCGTTAATCAAAGATGGTTATGTTTCCTAACCATGAACAAGGAGTTGTTATTTGATTAAC
>NW_024112034.1:0-24582 GCF_003073215.2 Triticum urartu | reverse complement strand
GTGTCGAATCAATAAATTTGGGTTGAATACTCTACCCTCAAAAGCTGTTGCGATCCCCTATACTTGTGGTTTATCAAGACCAATTTCTGGCGCCGTTGCTGGGGAGCATAGCTCTATTCTTTGAGTCACTTGGGATTTAAATCTGCTGGACACTATGAAGAACTTGAGAGATCCAAAAACCAAGATCTATCCCTCAACTACGAGGGGAGGTAAGGAACTGCCATCTAGCTCTACACTTGATTCACCTTATGTTATGAGTAAGTTTGCGACACCTACACCTGGTTCTGCTATTCGTTCCGATATGTCGCATGTTATTGATGATGCCACTTCTTCTATGCATGATACTTATGATGAAACTGCTTCTATGCCCGATACTACTGTGCCCCTTAGTGAATTTCTTGATGAACAAATTGCTAGGGCTAGAGAAAAAGAAACTATTAAATCTGAATACGATGATGAAAGTGATGATGAAAATATGCTTGTTATTCCTGAGGGCTATCTTTTTGATATGGAATCTTCTACCGCTATTTTAGCTTGCAAAGATAGATATGAGCTCAAGAGGTTATTAGTAAAATGGAACATAGAATCACTTAGAGATAAAATGAAACCCGACCCTGCTTTTGCTACTTCACCTATTTCTGTTCCTGATAAGGATTATGAATTTTCTGTTGATCCTGATATAATTACTTTGGTTGAATCTGATCCATTTTATGGCTATGAATCTGAAACTGTTGTGGCACATCTTACTAAGTTAAATGATATAGCTGCCCTGTTCACTAATGATGACAGATCGCGTTACTTCTATATACTCAAAATATTTCCGTTCTCATTAAAGGGTGATGCTAAGATATGGTTTAATTCTCTTGATCCTGGTTGAGTGCGTAGTCCCCAGGATATGATTTATTACTTCTCTACTAAATATTTCCCTGCTCATAAGAAACAAGCTGCTTTGAGGGAAATATACAACTTCGTGCAAATTAAAGAAGATAGTCTCCCACAACCTTGAGGGAGGCTTCTCAAGTTACTTAATGCTTTTCCTGATCATCCTCTTAAGAAACCTGAAATACTTGATATCTTTTATAATGGACTAACCGATGCTTCCAGAGATTACCTGGATAGTTGTGCTGGTTCTCTTTTCAGGGAAAGAACACCGTATGAAGCTGAAATTCTATTGAATAATATGTTGACAAATGAAAATAATTGGGCACCTCCTAAGACAGCTCCTGAGCCAACTCCTGCTCCAATTACTGAGCCTATTCTTAAACCAACCCCGAAGAAGAGAGGTGTTCTATTCCTCAATCCCGAAGATATGCAAGAGGAAAAGAAATCTATGAAAGAAAAAGTTATTAAAGCTGAAGATGTTAAGAATTTACCTCCTATTGAAGAAATACATGGTCTTAATATACCGCCTGTTGAAGAACCATATGGTCTCAATTCTTTATTTACTGAAGAACCTGCTGATCCCGATATCCCGACACAGGTAGTAAAGGTAAATTCTCTCTATAGATATGATAAAGCTGAAGTCCCTCCCACTAAAATTGCTAGTCAGTGCTTGGATGAGTTTGATAACTTTATGTTTAAGCAAGACGACTTCAGTGCTTATTTTGGTAGACAATTAAAAGAAAATGCTTATATGATTAGACACTTGGGTGATTATATGGCTAATATTAAAGGTGAACTTAAATTTGTTAGCAAACATGCTTCTATGGTTACTACTCAAGTAGAACAAGTACTTAAGGCTCAAAAAGAAGTGCTTGATGAAATGAATAGTAAGAAAAATGATTATGCTGTTAGAGTGGCTACTAGAACTGGTAGAATGACTCAGGAACCTTTGTATCCTGAAGGCCACCCTAAGAGAATCGAGCAAGATTCTCAAAGAAGTAATATTGATGTTCCTAGTTCTTCTAAAAAGAAGAAGAAGAAAATGATAGAACTGTGCAAACTTCTAGTGAACCTATTGCTGAACCACCTAATAATCCAAATGATATTTCTATGTGTGATGCTGAAACACAATCTGGTAATGAACATGAACCTAATGAAAATATTAATGATGATGTTCATGATGATGCTCAACCTAGTAATGACAATGATGTGGAAATTGAACCTGCTGTTGATCTTGATAACCCACAATCAAAGAATCAACATTATGATAAAAGAGACTTTGTTGCTAGGAAACATGGTAAAGAAAGGGAACCTTGGGTTCAGAAACCCATGCCTTTTCCTCCAAAACCATCCAAGAAAAAGGAAGATGAGGATTTTGAGCGCTTTGCTGAAATGATCAGGTCTATCTTTTTGCGTATGTGATTAATTGATGTGCTCAAAAAATATTCCTTATGCTAAATATATGAAGGATATCATTACTAATAAAAGAAAGATACCGGAAGCTGAAATTTCCACCATGCTTGCTAATTATACTTTTAAGGGTGGAATACCAAAGAAACTTAGAGACCCCGGAGTACCTACTATACCTTGCTCCATTAAAAGAAATTATATTAAAACTGCTTTATGTGATCTTGGAGCCGGTGTTAGTGTTATGCCTCTCTCTTTATATCGTAGACTTGACTTGAATAAGCTGACACCTACCGAAATATATTTGCAAATGGATGATAAATCAACTGCTATACCTGTCGGTATCTGTGAGGATGTGCCTGCTGTGGTTGCAAACATTACTATTTTAACGAACTTTGTTATTCTTGATATTCCCGAGGATGATAGTATGTTTATTATTCTTGGAAGACCTTTTCTTAATACCGCAGGGGCTGTTATTGATTGCAACAAAGGCAATGTCACTTTTCATGTTAATGGTAATGAGCATACGGTACACTTTCCGAGGAAACAACCTGAAGTTCATAGTATCAACTCCATTAGAAAAATTCCATCGATTATAATTGGAGGTTTTGAATTTCCTCTTCCTACTGTCAAAAAGAAATATGATATACTTATTATAGGGGATGTGCATATCCCCGTTGAGGTAACTTAGTGTTATTCGAAATTTCTCCTATTTCATGATTATTGGAATGAGTTTGTTAACAAGACTTGATCAACCTTGTTAGTGGATTCTTTTTGATGAGCATGAGATGGATGAAACTAGAAGCACCACCTTCTGTACCTTCTCTTTATTTTCTGTTAATTAGTAGAAATAAAGTAAAAATAGTATTTTTCTGTCTGTTTCGTGACTTATCCGTGCAATATAAAAATATTCCGAAAATAGAAGTCCTTAGAATGGCATGCCAATTTAATATGATTTTTTTGGGAATATTTGAGGATTTACTGTGCAAAAATTACCGCGGGAGGAGCTGCCACCTAGCCATGAGGGTGCTGGGCGCCCCCCCCCCTCTAGGGCGCGCCCCCTTCCTCATGGGCCCACGGTGGCCCTCCTCCACTTATCCCAGCACCCATCTTCTTCCTCTGTCTCACACTAACCCGAAAAACCAACTCAAGCACGAGTTCCAGCCACTTTTGCTGTGATTTTCGATCTCCTTGCTCAAAGCACCTCTCGCAAAACTGCTTGGGGAGATTGTTCCTTGGTATGTGACTCATCCATTGGCCCAATTAGTTTTTGTTCTAGTGCTTTATTATTTGCAAATTTGTGCTGCATAGGTGACCATGTTCTTGAGCTTGCATGTCAAATTTATATCGTTCGAAGTAGTTCTAATGCTTGATATAGGCTCTAGGCACTTGTAGGAGTAGTTGCTATCAGTTTTATTGAAGTTGGTTCACTTTTGTTGGAAGTTACTAAAATTTTCAGAATTTTTCAGAGAAAAACAATATGCTTAGGAAGATGTTCCAAGGTGGTTCTTCTAAGAAGCAAGGACCCAGGATTGCTATGCGCGATGCTGACGAGGATCCACCAAGAGACGCTCCGGTATGGCCTTGCGAATGGTCGTCAGAAAATTTGATGGACCGTGCGGGAATTAAAGAAGAATTCAAAGCATATTTGCGCAATGCCGGTCTTGAGGATTTTGAGGCTAAAAAATGTCCCCAGTATCATGATCTCACAAGTTCATTTGTGAGGAGGTTTGAGTATTCATCTTCGCGTAATTCTCCTTCAGTCATGTTTGATCTCTACGACAAATCTTATACCATGTACTTAGAGGATTTCACTTCTGCGTGCAAACTTCCATCATGGGGTAGTGTTAGGGATCCCCCTAAATCTGAATTTAGAAACTTTCTTGCTAGTATAACTGTGGGGGAATCTAGAGATATAACGCATGCTACCATAGGGAGCATTCACTTTCCTGCTATACATTATTTTGCTCTCTTTATCGGTAGATGCATAAATGCTAAGGATGAAGCATGTCACATGTGTGTACCTAATCTTAGCATTCTTAGGAGTGCTGTGTTAGGAGACCAATCTTATCATATGGGAGCCATTGTAGCTCGTAGGTTGCATCATAATAGACATAATGGAGATTTCTTTGGAGGAATTTATGCAACCCGCTTAGCTCACTTTCTTGAGATAGACATTCATGAGGGTGATGTGGAGTTGCCTCCTGCATATTTAGATTATGACTCTATGGCTTTGCACCAGTTTGTCGAGAGGCCTGAATCACCTCTCTTATATCGTTTAATTTTTGATAAACGACGTGTTTTTCGTATTACTCTCCCTGCTCCTGCCTTCTTTGATTCATAGACAAAAAGAAGATATGTTATTACCAGAGAGGAGGCTGAAGAGTACGAGAGGAGAGCGGAGGCAGCTCGACTCCACGCTGCAGCTTAACAGGCGATAACCGCTGCACATTAGTATGATCCCAACTATTCTTCGTCGCAGTAGGACCCCAGCTACACCTATGGGTATCCGCCAGACTAGCCGTGGCCATAGACCAACTTAGGCCAAAAGTGTAAGCTTCGGGGAGTATGTATTTCTCACCGACATTACATTTATGTTCACACACACTCATTGCTAGATGTTGGTGCTCATACTTTTTCACTGTAATATCCATGCTAGTTTACTTTCTTTTTCCTGCTTTCTTCTTGTGTGTTTGTTAAACCTTAAGAAAAACCAAAAAAATTAGTAGTAGTTTATTTTTCTGCTGTAGTAGTAATAATTAAAAAGAAAACCCAAAAATATTTCCCGTTCTTCTTTTGCTTGTTGGGAGCTTTCCCGTGTAAATAGTTTTATTTCTATTCTTTTCTTTGGGGGTCAGTAGGAGAAGACCATACTTAAATTGTTGAAGTGGCTCTTATATGCATTATTGTTGATTTAACTAAGAGCCCATATTGCCTTGTCTTCTCTTGTTTATTGAATGCTCGCAGATTCCAGCTTAGTCCAATGCACGTACACTCTTATTATTATTCACATCGTTCGGTCGTGCAAGTGAAAGGCAATTATGATGATATATGATGGACTGACTGAGATGAGAAAAGCTGATATGAACTCGACCTCTTTTGTTTTTGTAAATATGATGAGTCCCTCGTTCTTGATTCAGCTTATTATGAATAAACATGTTTGCAATGACAATTAGAGATCATAGTTGCTTGTTCCATGCTTGATTAGCTATGAGTTATAATGGTTTACCTTGTGTGCCAACATGCTATTGAGATGATTATGATGTGGTATGTTGGGGTGGTATCCTCCTTTGAATGATTTAAGTGACTTGACTTGGCACATGTTCACGCATTTAGTTGAAACAAAATCAACATAGCCTTCACGATATTTATGTTCATGGTGGATTATATCCTAGTCATGCTTGCATCCAATGTTTATTAATTTTAATGCATGTACATGGCTGTTGTCGCTCTCTAGTTGGTCGCTCCCCAGTCTTTTGCTAGCCTTCACCTGTACTAAGTGGGAATACTGCTTGTGCATCCAATCCCTTAAACCCCAAAGTTATTCCAGATGAGTCCACTATACCTTCCTATATGCGGTATCTACCTGCCGTTCCAAGTAAATTTGTATGTTCCAAACTCTAAACCTTCAAATAAACATTCTGTTTTGTATGCTCGAATAGCTCATGTATCAACCAAGGCTGTGCTTATCTTCTGTGTTAGGTGGATTATTCTCAAGAGGAGTGGACTCCGCTCCTCACTCACGAGAAAATGGCTAGTCACTGGGATACCCAGTCCAATGCTTTATGCAAACTAAATCAAAATTAATTGCAAACAAAACTCCCCCTGAGACCTGATGTATGTTGGAGGTACTCGTTGTTTCGAGCAAGCCATGGATTGATGCTTGTTGGTGGAGGGGGAGTATAAACTTTACCATTCTGTTTGGGAACCGCCTATAATGTGTTTAGCATGGAAGATATCGCCATGTCTTAGTTGTTACGTTAACAATGAAAGTATACCGCTCAAAATACAATTTATCTCTATTGCAAAACCGAGCTCTGGCACCTCTACAAATCCATGCTTCCCTCTGCGAAGGGCCTATCCATTTACTTTTATGTTGAGTCATCACCCTCTTATTAAAAAGCACTAGCTGGAGAGCATAGTTGTCATTTGCATTCGTCACTATTACTCTACTTTGGGTGTGACTATGATTGGATCTCTTTTACCATGAATTACAATGTCTAGTCAGTCCTTGATCTTTAAAGGTGCTCTGCATTTATGTTTTGCGGTCTCAGAAAGGGCTAGTTGATTATTTTGAGAAAGTGTTGTCATCTGAGATTTATTATTATGACTTGCTAGTTGATTATGCTATTGATATGAGTAATTATGAGACCTGAGAATTATTGCAAATGTGGTTAGTTATGATCTATGCTGAAAACTTGAACGCTGGCTTGACATAGTTACAACAACAAGAGCAAACAGAGTTTGTAAAAGTTTTTCTTTCTTTCTTTTCAGTTTGTCAACTGAATTGCTTGAGGACAAGCAAGGGTTTAAGCTTGGGGGAGTTGATACGTCTCCGTCGTATCTACTTTTCCAAACACTTTTGCCCTTGTTTTGGACTCTAACTTGTATGATTTGAATGGAACTAACCCGGACTGATGCTGTTTTCAGCAGAATTGCCATGGTGTTGTTTTATGTGGAGAAAACAAATATTCTCGGAATGACCTGAAACTCCACGGCACATCTTAGAAAAAATAATAAAAATCCTCGCCAAAGATGAAGACCGGGGGCCCACACCATGTCCACGAGGGTGGGGGGCGCCCCCCCTCTAGGGTGCGCCCCCTACCTCGTGGGCCCCTTGGATGCCCTCCGACGCCAAATCCAACTCTATATATTTGCTTTCGGAGAGAAAAAGATCAGAGAGAAGAAATCATCGCGTTTTACGATATGGAGCCGCTGCCAAGCCCTAAAACCTCTCGGGAGGGCTGATTTGGAGTCGGTTCGGGGCGCCGGAGAGGGGGATTCGTCGCCATCGTCATCATCAACCATCCTCCATCACCAATTTCATGATGCTCACCGCCGTGCGTGAGTAATTCCATCGTAGGCTTGCCGGACGGTGATGGGTTGGATGATATTTATCATGTAATCGAGTTAGTTTTGTTAGGGTTTGATCCCTAGTATCCATTATGTTCTGAGATTGATGTTGCTATGACTTTGCTATGCTTAATGCTTGTCACTAGGGCCTGAGTGCCATGATTTCAGATCTGAACCTATTATGTTTTCATGACTATATGTGAGTTCTTGATTGAAGGAAATATGCCCTAGAGGCAATAATAAAGTTATTATTTATTTCCTTATAATCATGAGAAATGTTTATTATTCATGCTAGAATTGTATTAACCGGAAACATAATACATGTGTGAATACATAGACAAACAAAGTGTCACTTGTATGCCTCTACTTGACTAGCTCGTTAATCAAAGATGGTTATGTTTCCTAACCATGAACAATGAGTTGTTATTTGATTAACGGGATCACATCATTAAGAGAATGATCTGATTGACATGACCCATTCCATTAGCTTAGCACCCGATCGTTTAGTATGTTGCTATTGCTTTCTTCATGACTTATGCATGTTCCTATAACTATGAGATTATGCAACTCCCGTTTACCGGAGGAACACTTTGGGTACTACCAAACGTCACAACGTAACTGGGTGATTATAAAGGAGTATTACAGGTGTCTCCAAAGGTACATGTTTGGTTGGCGTATTTCGAGATTAGGTTTTGTCACTCCGATTGTCGGAGAGGTATCTCTGGGCCCTTTCGGTGATGCACATCACTTAAGCCTTGCAAGCATTGCAACTAAATGAGTTAGTTGCGGGATGATGTATTACAGAACGAGTAAAGAGACTTGCCAGCAACGAGATTGAACTAGGTATTGGAATACCGACGATCGAAACTCGGGCAAGTAACATACCGATGACAAAGGGAACGACGTATGTTGTTATGCGGTCTGACCGATAAAGATCTTTGTAGAATATGTAGGAGCCAATATGGGCATCCAGGTCCCGCTATTGGTTATTGACTGGAGACATGTCTCGGTCATGTCTACATTGTTCTCGAACCCGTAGGGTCCGCACGCTTAAGGTTACGATGACAGTTATATTATGAGTTTATGCATTTTGATGTACCGAAGGTTGTTCGGAGTCCCGGATGTGATCACGGACATGACGAGGAGTCTCGAAATGGTCGAGACATAAAGATTGATATATTGGAAGCCTATGTTTGGATATCAGAAGTGTTCCGGGTGAAATCGAGATTTTATCGGAGTACCGGGAGGTTACCGGAACCCCCCGGGAGCTAAATGGGCCATGATGCGCCTTAGTAGAAAAGAGAAGAGGCAGCCCTACATGGGCAGCGCGCCCCTCCCCTACCTTGGTCCGAATTGGACAAGGAGAGGGGGCTGGCCCCTCTCTCTCTTTCCCCCCCTCCACAAGTCCTATTCCAACTAGGATTGGGGGGGGGGGGGAAATCCTACTCCCAGAGGGAGTAGGACTCTCCTGGCGCGCCCTATGTGGCCGGCCAGCCTTCCCCCCTTTGGTCCTTTATATACTGAGGCAGAGGCACCCTAGAACACACAAGTTGATCCACGTGATCTTTTCCTTAGCCGTGTGCGGCGCCCCCAGCCACCATAGTCCTCGATAATACTGTAGCGGAGTTTAGGCGAAGCCCTGCTGCTGTAGTACATCAAGATCGTCACCACGCCGTCGTGCTAACGGAACTCTTCCCCGACACTTTGCTGGATTGGAGTCCGGGGATCGTCATCGAGCTGAATGTGTGCTCGAACTCGGAGGTGCCGTAGTTTCGGTGCTTGATCGGTCGGATCGTGAAGACGTACGACTACATCAACCAAACGCTTCCGTTGTCGATATACTAGGTATGTAGATCATAGTCCCCCTCTCGTTGCTATGCATCACATGATCTTGCATGTGCGTAGGAAATTTTTTGAAATTACTATGAAACCCAACATTGATCCTATCTTGCAAGTCTATAGTCACCTACTATGTGTTATGATCCGGCAACCCTGAAGTGACAATAATCGGGGCCACTCCCGGTGATGACCATAGTTTGAGGAGTTCATGTATTCACTATGTGCTAATGCGTTGTTCCGGTTCTCTATTGAAAGGAGGCCTTAATATCCCTTAGTTTCCAATAGGACCCCGCTGCCACGGGAGGGTAGGACAAAAGATGTCATGCAAGTTCTTTTCCATAAGCACGTATGACTATATACGAAATACATGCCTACATTACATTGATGAATTGGAGCTAGTTCTGTGTCACCTTATGTTATGACTGATACATGATGAACCGCATCCGGCATAATTATCCATCACTGATCCGGTGCCTATGAGTTTTCCATATACTGGTTCTCGCTTATTTACTTTCTCGCTGCTACTATTACAATCACTACAAAATACCAAAAACATTACTTTTGCTGTCTTTACTTTTGTTGCTGCTACCACCACTATCATATTCTACTAAACACTTTGCTGTAGATACTAAGTTTCCAGGTGTGGTTGAATTGACAACTCAGCTGCTAATACTTGAGAATATTCTTTGGCTCCCCTTGTGTCGAATCAATAAATTTGGGTTGAATACTCTACCCTCAAAAGCTGTTGCGATCCCCTATACTTGTGGTTTATCAAGACCAATTTCTGGCGCCGTTGCTGGGGAGCATAGCTCTATTCTTTGAGTCACTTGGGATTTAAATCTGCTGGACACTATGAAGAACTTGAGAGATCCAAAAACCAAGATCTATCCCTCAACTACGAGGGGAGGTAAGGAACTGCCATCTAGCTCTACACTTGATTCACCTTATGTTATGAGTAAGTTTGCGACACCTACACCTGGTTCTGCTATTCGTTCCGATATGTCGCATGTTATTGATGATGCCACTTCTTCTATGCATGATACTTATGATGAAACTGCTTCTATGCCCGATACTACTGTGCCCCTTAGTGAATTTCTTGATGAACAAATTGCTAGGGCTAGAGAAAAAGAAACTATTAAATCTGAATACGATGATGAAAGTGATGATGAAAATATGCTTGTTATTCCTGAGGGCTATCTTTTTGATATGGAATCTTCTACCGCTATTTTAGCTTGCAAAGATAGATATGAGCTCAAGAGGTTATTAGTAAAATGGAACATAGAATCACTTAGAGATAAAATGAAACCCGACCCTGCTTTTGCTACTTCACCTATTTCTGTTCCTGATAAGGATTATGAATTTTCTGTTGATCCTGATATAATTACTTTGGTTGAATCTGATCCATTTTATGGCTATGAATCTGAAACTGTTGTGGCACATCTTACTAAGTTAAATGATATAGCTGCCCTGTTCACTAATGATGACAGATCGCGTTACTTCTATATACTCAAAATATTTCCGTTCTCATTAAAGGGTGATGCTAAGATATGGTTTAATTCTCTTGATCCTGGTTGAGTGCGTAGTCCCCAGGATATGATTTATTACTTCTCTACTAAATATTTCCCTGCTCATAAGAAACAAGCTGCTTTGAGGGAAATATACAACTTCGTGCAAATTAAAGAAGATAGTCTCCCACAACCTTGAGGGAGGCTTCTCAAGTTACTTAATGCTTTTCCTGATCATCCTCTTAAGAAACCTGAAATACTTGATATCTTTTATAATGGACTAACCGATGCTTCCAGAGATTACCTGGATAGTTGTGCTGGTTCTCTTTTCAGGGAAAGAACACCGTATGAAGCTGAAATTCTATTGAATAATATGTTGACAAATGAAAATAATTGGGCACCTCCTAAGACAGCTCCTGAGCCAACTCCTGCTCCAATTACTGAGCCTATTCTTAAACCAACCCCGAAGAAGAGAGGTGTTCTATTCCTCAATCCCGAAGATATGCAAGAGGAAAAGAAATCTATGAAAGAAAAAGTTATTAAAGCTGAAGATGTTAAGAATTTACCTCCTATTGAAGAAATACATGGTCTTAATATACCGCCTGTTGAAGAACCATATGGTCTCAATTCTTTATTTACTGAAGAACCTGCTGATCCCGATATCCCGACACAGGTAGTAAAGGTAAATTCTCTCTATAGATATGATAAAGCTGAAGTCCCTCCCACTAAAATTGCTAGTCAGTGCTTGGATGAGTTTGATAACTTTATGTTTAAGCAAGACGACTTCAGTGCTTATTTTGGTAGACAATTAAAAGAAAATGCTTATATGATTAGACACTTGGGTGATTATATGGCTAATATTAAAGGTGAACTTAAATTTGTTAGCAAACATGCTTCTATGGTTACTACTCAAGTAGAACAAGTACTTAAGGCTCAAAAAGAAGTGCTTGATGAAATGAATAGTAAGAAAAATGATTATGCTGTTAGAGTGGCTACTAGAACTGGTAGAATGACTCAGGAACCTTTGTATCCTGAAGGCCACCCTAAGAGAATCGAGCAAGATTCTCAAAGAAATAATATTGATGTTCCTAGTTCTTCTAAAAAGAAGAAGAAGAAAATGATAGAACTGTGCAAACTTCTAGTGAACCTATTGCTGAACCACCTAATAATCCAAATGATATTTCTATGTGTGATGCTGAAACACAATCTGGTAATGAACATGAACCTAATGAAAATATTAATGATGATGTTCATGATGATGCTCAACCTAGTAATGACAATGATGTGGAAATTGAACCTGCTGTTGATCTTGATAACCCACAATCAAAGAATCAACATTATGATAAAAGAGACTTTGTTGCTAGGAAACATGGTAAAGAAAGGGAACCTTGGGTTCAGAAACCCATGCCTTTTCCTCCAAAACCATCCAAGAAAAAGGAAGATGAGGATTTTGAGCGCTTTGCTGAAATGATCAGGTCTATCTTTTTGCGTATGTGATTAATTGATGTGCTCAAAAAATATTCCTTATGCTAAATATATGAAGGATATCATTACTAATAAAAGAAAGATACCGGAAGCTGAAATTTCCACCATGCTTGCTAATTATACTTTTAAGGGTGGAATACCAAAGAAACTTGGAGACCCCGGAGTACCTACTATACCTTGCTCCATTAAAAGAAATTATATTAAAACTGCTTTATGTGATCTTGGAGCCGGTGTTAGTGTTATGCCTCTCTCTTTATATTGTAGACTTGACTTGAATAAGCTGACACCTACCGAAATATATTTGTAAATGGTTGATAAATCAATTGCTATACCTGTCGGTATCTGTGAGGATGTGCCTGCTGTGGTTGCAAACGTTACTATTTTAACGAACTTTGTTATTCTTGATATTCCCGAGGATGATAGTATGTTTATTATTCTTGGAAGACCTTTTCTTAATACCGCAGGGGCTGTTATTGATTGCAACAAAGGCAATGTCACTTTTCATGTTAATGGTAATGAGCATACGGTACACTTTCCGAGGAAACAACCTGAAGTTCATAGTATCAACTCCATTAGAAAAATTCCATCGATTATAATTGGAGGTTTTGAATTTCCTCTTCCTACTGTCAAAAAGAAATATGATATACTTATTATAGGGGATGTGCATATCCCCGTTGAGGTAACTTAGTGTTATTCGAAATTTCTCCTATTTCATGATTATTGGAATGAGTTTGTTAACAAGACTTGATCAACCTTGTTAGTGGATTCTTTTTGATGAGCATGAGATGGATGAAACTAGAAGCACCACCTTCTGTACCTTCTCTTTATTTTCTGTTAATTAGTAGAAATAAAGTAAAAATAGTATTTTTCTGTCTGTTTCGTGACTTATCCGTGCAATATAAAAATATTCCGAAAATAGAAGTCCTTAGAATGGCATGCCAATTTAATATGATTTTTTTGGGAATATTTGAGGCTTTACTGTGCAAAAATTACCGCGGGAGGAGCTGCCACCTGGCCATGAGGGTGGTGGGCGCCCCCCCTCTAGGGCGCGCCCCCTTCCTCGTGGGCCCACGGTGGCCCTCCTCTACTTATCCCAGCACCCATCTTCTTCCTCTGTCTCACACTAACCCGAAAAACCAACTCAAGCACGAGTTCCAGCCACTTTTGCTGTGATTTTTGATCTCCTTGCTCAAAGCACCTCTCGCAAAACTGCTTGGGGAGATTGTTCCTTGGTATGTGATTCATCCATTGGTCCAATTAGTTTTTGTTCTAGTGCTTTATTATTTGCAAATTT
Source organism: Triticum urartu (assembly GCF_003073215.2). Classification (NCBI taxonomy): domain Eukaryota; kingdom Viridiplantae; phylum Streptophyta; class Magnoliopsida; order Poales; family Poaceae; genus Triticum; species Triticum urartu. Next base: position 11,097 of record NW_024112034.1, on the reverse strand, counting down.
GTGCTTCATAGGTGACCATGTTCTTGAGCTTGCATGTCAAATTTATATCGTTCGAAGTAGTTCTAATGCTTGATATAGGCTCTAGGCACTTGTAGGAGTAGTTGCTATCAGTTTTATTGAAGTTGGTTCACTTTTGTTGGAAGTTACTAAAATTTTCATAATTTTTCAGAGAAAAACAATATGCTTAGGAAGATGTTCCAAGGTGGTTCTTCTAAGAAGCACGGACCCAGGATTGCTATGCGCGATGCTGACGAGGATCCACCAAGAGACGCTCCGGTATGGCCTTGCGAATGGTCGTCAGAAAATTTGATGGACCGTGCGGGAATTAAAGAAGAATTCAAAGCATATTTGCGCAATGCCGGTCTTGAGGATTTTGAGGCTAACAAATGCCCCCAGTATCATGATCTCACAAGTTCATTTGTGAGGAGGTTTGAGTATTCATCTTCGCGTAATTCTCCTTCAGTCATGTTTGATCTCTACGACAAATCTTATACCATGTACTTAGAGGATTTCACTTCTGCGTGCAAACTTCCATCATGGGGTAGTGTTAGGGATCCCCCTAAATCTGAATTTAGAAACTTTCTTGCTAGTATAACTGTGGGGGAATCTAGAGATATAACGCATGCTACCATAGGGAGCATTCACTTTCCTGCTATACATTATTTTGCTCTCTTTATCGGTAGATGCATAAATGCTAAGGATGAAGCATGTCACATGTGTGTACCTAATCTTAGCATTCTTAGGAGTGCTGTGTTAGGAGACCAATCTTATCATATGGGAGCCATTGTAGCTCGTAGGTTGCATCATAATAGACATAATGGAGATTTCTTTGGAGGAATTTATGCAACCCGCTTAGCTCACTTTCTTGAGATAGACATTCATGAGGGTGATGTGGAGTTGCCTCCTGCATATTTAGATTATGACTCTATGGCTTTGCACCAGTTTGTCGAGAGGCCTGAATCACCTCTCTTATATCGTTTAATTTTTGATAAACGACGTGTTTTCCGTATTACTCTCCCTGCTCCTGCCTTCTTTGATTCATAGACAAAAAGAAGATATGTTATTACCAGAGAGGAGGCTGAAGAGTACGAGAGGAGAGCGGAGGCAGCTCGACTCCACGCTGCAGCTTAACAGGCGATAACCGCTGCACATTAGTATGATCCCAACTATTCTTCGTCGCAGTACGACCCCAGCTACACCTATGGGTATCCGCCAGACTAGCCGTGGCCATAGACCAACTTAGGCCAAAAGTGTAAGCTTCGGGGAGTATGTATTTCTCACCGACATTACATTTATGTTCACACACACTCATTGCTAGATGTCGGTGCTCATACTTTTTCACTGTAATATCCATGCTAGTTTACTTTCTTTTTCCAGCTTTCTTCTTGTGTGTTTGTTAAACCTTAAGAAAAACCAAAAAAATTAGTAGTAGTTTATTTTTCTGCTGTAGTAGTAATAATTAAAAGAAAACCCAAAAATATTTCCCGTTCTTCTTTTGCTTGTTGGGAGCTTTCCCGTGTAAATAGTTTTATTTCTATTCTTTTCTTTGGGGGTCAGTAGGAGAAGACCATACTTAAATTGTTGAAGTGGCTCTTATATGCATTATTGTTGATTTAACCAAGAGCCCATATTGCCTTGTCTTCTCCTGTTTATTGAATGCTCGCAGATTCCAGCTTAGTCCAATGCACGTACACTCTTATTATTATTCACATCGTTCGGTCGTGCAAGTGAAAGGCAATTATGATGATATATGATGGACTGACTGAGATGAGAAAAGCTGATATGAACTCGACCTCTTTTGTTTTTGTAAATATGATGAGTCCCTCGTTCTTGATTCAGCTTATTATGAATAAACATGTTTGCAATGACAATTAGAGATCATAGTTGCTTGTTCCATGCTTGATTAGCTATGAGTTATAATGGTTTACCTTGTGTGCCAACATGCTATTGAGATGATTATGATGTGGTATGTTGGGGTGGTATCCTCCTTTGAATGATTTAAGTGACTTGACTTGGCACATGTTCACGCATTTAGTTGAAACAAAATCAACATAGCCTTCACGATATTTATGTTCATGGTGGATTATATCCTAGTCATGCTTGCATCCAATGTTTATTAATTTTAATGCATGTACATGGCTGTTGTCGCTCTCTAGTTGGTCGCTCCCCAGTCTTTTGCTAGCCTTCACCTGTACTAAGCGGGAATACTGCTTGTGCATCCAATCCCTTAAACCCCAAAGTTATTCCAGATGAGTCCACTATACCTTCCTATATGCGGTATCTACCTGCCGTTCCAAGTAAATTTGTATGTTCCAAACTCTAAACCTTCAAATAAACATTCTGTTTTGTATGCTCGAATAGCTCATGTATCAACCAAGGCTGTCCTTATCTTTCATGTTAGGTGGATTATTCTCAAGAGGAGTGGACTCCGCTCCTCACTCACGAGAAAATGGCTAGTCACTGGGATACCCAGTCCAATGCTTTATGCAAACTAAATCAAAATTAATTGCAAACAAAACTCCCCCTGAGACCTGATGTATGTTGGAGGTACTCGTTGTTTCGAGCAAGCCATGGATTGATGCTTGTTGGTGGAGGGGGAGTATAAACTTTACCATTCTGTTTGGGAACCGCCTATAATGTGTTTAGCATGGAAGATATCGCCATGTCTTAGTTGTTACGTTAACAATGAAAGTATACCGCTCAAAATACAATTTATCTCTATTGCAAAACCGAGCTCTGGCACCTCTACAAATCCATGCTTCCCTCTGCGAAGGGCCTATCCATTTACTTTTATGTTGAGTCATCACCCTCTTATTAAAAAGCACTAGCTGGAGAGCATAGTTGTCATTTGCATTCGTCACTATTACTCTACTTTGGGTGTGACTATGATTGGATCTCTTTTACCATGAATTACAATGTCTAGTCAGTCCTTGATCTTTAAAGGTGCTCTGCATTTATGTTTTGCGGTCTCAGAAAGGGCTAGTTGATTATTTTGAGAAAGTGTTGTCATCTGAGATTTATTATTATGACTTGCTAGTTGATTATGCTATTGATATGAGTAATTATGAGACCTGAGAATTATTGCAAATGTGGTTAGTTATGATCTATGCTGAAAACTTGAACGCTGGCTTGACATAGTTACAACAACAAGAGCAAACAGAGTTTGTAAAAGTTTTTCTTTCTTTCTTTTCAGTTTGTCAACTGAATTGCTTGAGGACAAGCAAGGGTTTAAGCTTGGGGGAGTTGATACGTCTCCGTCGTATCTACTTTTCCAAACACTTTTGCCCTTGTTTTGGACTCTAACTTGTATGATTTGAATGGAACTAACCCGGACTGATGCTGTTTTCAGCAGAATTGCCATGGTGTTGTTTTATGTGGAGAAAACAAATATTCTCGGAATGACCTGAAACTCCACGGCACATCTTAGAAAAAATAATAAAAATCCTCGCCAAAGATGAAGACCGGGGGCCCACACCATGTCCACGAGGGTGGGGGGCGCCCCCCCTCTAGGGTGCGCCCCCTACCTCGTGGGCCCCTTGGATGCCCTCCGACGCCAAATCCAACTCTATATATTTGCTTTCGGAGAGAAAAAGATCAGAGAGAAGAAATCATCGCGTTTTACGATATGGAGCCGCTGCCAAGCCCTAAAACCTCTCGGGAGGGCTGATTTGGAGTCGGTTCGGGGCGCCGGAGAGGGGGATTCGTCGCCATCGTCATCATCAACCATCCTCCATCACCAATTTCATGATGCTCACCGCCGTGCGTGAGTAATTCCATCGTAGGCTTGCCGGACGGTGATGGGTTGGATGATATTTATCATGTAATCGAGTTAGTTTTGTTAGGGTTTGATCCCTAGTATCCATTATGTTCTGAGATTGATGTTGCTATGACTTTGCTATGCTTAATGCTTGTCACTAGGGCCTGAGTGCCATGATTTCAGATCTGAACCTATTATGTTTTCATGACTATATGTGAGTTCTTGATTGAAGGAAATATGCCCTAGAGGCAATAATAAAGTTATTATTTATTTCCTTATAATCATGAGAAATGTTTATTATTCATGCTAGAATTGTATTAACCGGAAACATAATACATGTGTGAATACATAGACAAACAAAGTGTCACTTGTATGCCTCTACTTGACTAGCTCATTAATCAAAGATGGTTATGTTTCCTAACCATGAACAATGAGTTGTTATTTGATTAACGGGATCACATCATTAAGAGAATGATCTGATTGACATGACCCATTCCATTAGCTTAGCACCCGATCGTTTAGTATGTTGCTATTGCTTTCTTCATGACTTATACATGCTCCTATAACTATGAGATTATGCAACTCCCGTTTACCGGAGGAACACTTTGGGTACTACCAAACGTCACAACGTAACTTGGTGATTATAAAGGAGTATTACAGGTGTCTCCAAAGGTACATGTTGGGTTGGCGTATTTCGAGATTAGGTTTTGTCACTCCGATTGTCGGAGAGGTATCTCTGGGCCCTCTCGGTGATGCACATCACTTAAGCCTTGCAAGCATTACAACTAAATGAGTTAGTTGCGGGATGATGTATTACAGAACGAGTAAAGAGACTTGCCAGCAACGAGATTGAACTAGGTATTGGAATACCAACGATCGAATCTCAGGCAAGTAACATACCGATGACAAAGGGAACGACGTATGTTGTTATGCGGTCTGACCGATAAAGATCTTCGTAGAATATGTAGGAGCCAATATGGGCATCCAGGTCCCGCTATTGGTTATTGATTGGAGACATGTCTCGGTCATGTCTACATTGTTCTCGAACCCGTAGGGTTCGCACGCTTAAGGTTACGATGACAGTTATATTATGAGTTTATGCATTTTGATGTACCGAAGGTTGTTCGGAGTCCCGGATGTGATCACGGACATGACGAGGAGTCTCGAAATGGTCGAGACATAAAGATTGATATATTGGAAGCCTATGTTTGGATATCGGAAGTGTTCCGGGTGAAATCGGGATTTTACCGGAGTACCGGGAGGTTACCGGAACCCCCCGGGAGCTAAATGGGCCATTGATGGGCCTTAGTGGAAAAGAGAAGAGGCAGCCCTACATGGGCCGCGCGCCCCTCCCCTCCCTTGGTCCGAATTGGACAAGGAGAGGGGGGTGGCCCCTCTCTCTCTTTTCCCCCCTCCACAAGTCCTATTCCAACTAGGATTGGGGGGGGGGGAATCCTACTCCCAGAGGGAGTAGGACTCTCCTGGCGCGCCCTATGTGGCCGGCCAGCCTCCCCCCCTTTGGTCCTTTATATACTGAGGCAGAGGCACCCTAGAACAAACAAGTTGATCCACATGATCTTTTCCTTAGCCGTGTGCAGCGCCCCCAGCCACCATAGTCCTCGATAATACTGTAGCGGAGTTTAGGCGAAGCCCTGCTGCTGTAGTGCATCAAGATCGTCACCACGCCATCGTGCTGACGGAACTCTTCCCCGACACTTTGCTGGATCGGAGTCCGGGGATCGTCATTGAGCTGAACGTGTGCTAGAACTCGGAGGTGTCGTAGTTTCGGTGCTTGATCGGTCGGATCGTGAAGACGTACGACTACATCAACCAAACGCTTCCGTTGTCGATCTACTAGGTATGTAGATCATACTCTCCCCTCTCGTTGCTATGCATCACATGATCTTGCGTGTGCGTAGGAAATTTTTTGAATACTACGAAACCCAACAGTGGTATCAGAGCCTAGGTTTTATATGTTGATGTTATATGCACGAGTAGAACACAAGTGAGTTGTGGGCGATATAAGTCATACTGCCTACCAGCATGTCATACTTTGGTTCGGCGGTATTGTTGGATGAAGCGGCCCAGGACCGACATTACGCGTACGCTTACGCGAGACCGGTTCTCCCGACGTGCTTTGCACAAAGGTGGCTTGCTGGGTGACAGTTTCTCCAACTTTAGTTGAACCAAGTGTGGCTACGCCCGGTCCTTGCGAAGGTTAAAACGGAGTCAAATTGACAAACTATCGTTGTGGTTTTGATGCGTAGGTAAGATTGGTTCTTTCTTAAGCCCGTAGCAGCCACGTAAAACTTGCAACAACATAAGTAGAGGAGACGTCTAACTTGTTTTTGCAGGGCATGTTGTGATGTGATATGGTCAAGACGTGATGCAGATATAAGTTGTTGTATGAGATGATCATGTTTTGTTGAAGTTATCGGCAACTGGCAAATCGCTTTATGGTTGTCTCTCTTATTGGTATAAGATGCAAGCGCCAATAACTAAACTTTTACTTTATTGCTATACGATAGCAATAGTTGCAAGAGCATTGTTGGCGAGACGAGCCACGTGACAACACATTGATATAGCTCAAGATGATGGAGATCAAGGTGTCATGCCGGTGACGATACGAGATCATAACAGCTACTTTGGAGATGGAAGATCAAAGGCCGCAAGATGATGATGGCCATATCATGTCACATATTTTTGATTGCATATGATGTTTATCTTTTATACGTCTTATTTTTGCTTAGTTTTGACGGAAGCATTTTAAGATGATCTCTCACTAATTATCAAGAAGTGTTCTCCCTGAGTATGCACTCGTTGGAAAGTTCTTCGTGCTGAGACACCACGTGATGATCGGGTGTGATAGGCTCATGTTCAAATACAACGGGTGCAAAAATAGTTGCACACGCGGAATACTCAGGTTATACTTGACGAGCCAAGCATATACAGATATGGCCTCGGAACACGGAGACCGAAAGGTCGAGCCTGAATCATATAGTAGATATGATCAACATAGCGATGTTCACCAATGAAAGTACATCTCACGTGATGATCAGACATGGTTTAGTTGATTTGGATCACGTAATCACTTAGAGGATTAGAGGGATGTCTATCTAAGTGGGAGTTCTTAAGTAATATGATTAATTGAACTTAAATTTATCATGAACTTAGTCCTGGTAGTATTTTGCAAGTTATGTTGTAGATCAATAGCTCGCGTTGTAGCTTCCCTGTGTTTATTTTGATATGTTCCTAGAGAAAATTGTGTTGAAAGATGTTAGTAGCAATGATGCGGATTGGATCCGTGATCTGAGGTTTATCCTCATTGCTGCACAGAAGAATTATGTCCTTGATGCACCGCTAGGTGACAGACCTATTGCAGGAGCAGATGCAGACGTTATGAACGTTTGGCTATCTCAATATGATGACTACTTGATAGTTTAGTGCACCATGCTTAATGGCTTAGAATCGGGACTTCAAAGACGTTTTGAACGTCATGGAGCATATGAGATGTTCCAGGAGTTGAAGTTAATATTTCATGCAAATACCCGAGTTGAGAGATATAAAGTCTCCAACAAGTTCTATAGCTAAAAGATGGAGGAGAATCGCTCAACTAGTGAGCATGTGCCCAGATTGTCTGAGTACAACAATCGCTTGAATCAAGTGGGAGTTAATCTTCCAGATAAGATAGTGATTGACAGAATTCTCTAGTCACCATCACCAAGTTAGTAGAACTTCGTGATGAACTATGATATGCAAGGGATAACGGAAACGATTCCCAAGCTCTTCGTAATGCGGAAATTGACGAAGGTAGAAATCGAGAAAAACATCAAGTGTTGATGGTAGACAAGACCACTAGTTTCAAGAAAAGGGCAGAGGGAAGAAGGGGAACTTCAAGAAGAACAGCAAGCAAGTTGCTGCTCAAGTGAAGAAGCCCAAGTCTGGTCCTAAGCCTGAGACTAAGTGTTTCTACTGCAAAGGGACTGGTCACTGGAAGCGGAACTACCCCAAGTGATTGGCAGATAAGAAGGATGGCAAAGTGAACATAAGTATATTTGATATACATGTTATTGATGTGTACTTTACTAGTGTTTATAGCAACCCCTCAGTATTTGATACTAGTTTAGTTGCTAAGATTAGTAACTCGAAACGGGAGTTGCAGAATAAACAGAGACTAGTTAAGGGTGAAGTGACGATGTGTGTTGGAAGTGGTTCCAAGATTGATATGATCATCATCGCACACTCCCTATACTTTCGGGATTAGTGTTGAACCTGAATAAGTGTTATTTGGTGTTTGCGTTGAGCATGAATATGATTTGATCATGTTTATTGTAATACGGTTATTCATTTAAGTAAGAGAATAAATTGTTGTTCTGTTTACATGAATAAAACCTTATATGGTTACACACCCAATGAAAATAGTTCGTTGGATCTCGATCGTAGTGATACACATAATCATAATATTGAAACCAAAAGATGCAAAGTTAATAATGATAGTGCAACTTATTTGTGGCACTGCCGTTTAGGTGATATTGGTGTAAAGCGCATGAAGAAACTCCATGCTGATGGGATTTTGGAATCACTTGATGATTGCGAACCATGCCTCATGGGCAAGATGACTAAGACTCCGTTCTCCGGAGCGAGCAACTGACTTATTGGAAATAATACATACTGATGTATGCGGTCCGATGAGTGTTAAGGCTCACGGCAAGTATCGTTATTTTCTGAACTTCACAGATGATTTGAGCAGATATGAGTATATCTACTTGATGAAACATAAGTCTGAAACATTTGAAAAGTTCAAAGAATTTCAGAGTGAAGTGAAAAATCATCGTAAAAAGGAAAATAAAGTTTCTACGATCTGATCGTAGAGAAGAGTATTTGAGTTACGAGTTTGGCCTTCAATTAAAACAATGTGAAATAGTTTCACTACTCACGCCACCTGGAACACCATAGTGTAATGGTGTGTCCGAACGTCATAACCGTACTTTATTGGATATAGTGCGATCTATGATGTCTCTTACCGATCTACCACTATCGTTTTGGGGTTATGCATTAGAGACAGCTGCATTCACGTTAAATAGGGCACCATCTAAGTCCGTTGAGACGACACAATCTGAACTGTGGTTTGGCAAGAAACCAAAGTTGTCGTTTCTTAAAGTTTGGGGTTGTGATGCTTATATGAAAAAGTTTCATCCTAATAAGCTCAAACCCAAATCGGAGAAATATGTCTTCATAGGATACCCAAAGGAGACTGTTGGGTACACCTTCTATCACAAATCCGAAGGCAAGACTTTTGTTGATAAATTCGGAGTTTTTCTAGAGAAGGAGTTTCTCTCAAAAGAAGTGAGTGGGAGGAAAGTAGAACTTGATGAGGTAACTATACCTGCTCCCTTCTTGGAAAGTAGTTCATCACAGAAATCTGTTCCTGTGACTACTACACCAATTAGTGAGGAAGCTAATGATGATGATCATGTAACTTCAGATCAAGTTACTACCAAATCTCGTAGGTAAACCAGAATGAGATCCGCACCAGAGTGGTACGGTAATCCTGTTCTGGAAGTCATGTTACTAGACCATGACGAACTTGCGAACTATGAGGAAGCAATGATGATCCCAGATTCCGCGAAATGGTTTGAGACCATGAAATCTGAGATATGATCCATGTATGAGAACAAAGTATGGACTTTGATGGATTTGCCCGATGATCGGCAAGCCATAGAAAATAAATGGATCTTCAAGAGGAAGACGGACGCTGATAGCAGTGTTACTATCTACAAAGCTAGAATTGTCGCAAAAGGTTTTCGACAAGTTCAAGGTGTTGACTACGATGAGATTTTCTCACTCGTATCTATGCTTAAGTCTGTCCGAATCATGTTAGCAATTGCCGCATTTTATGAAATCTGGCAAATGGATAGACAAAACTGCATTCCTTAATGGATTTACTAAAGAAGAGTTGTATACGATGCAACTAGAAGGTTTTGTCGATCCTAAAGGTGTTAACTAAATATGCAAGCTCCAGCTATCCATCTATGGACTGGTGCAAGAATCTCGGAGTTGGAATATACGCTTTGATAAGTTGATCAAAGCATATAGTTTTATACAGACTTGCGGTGAAGCCTGTATTTACAAGAAAGTGAGTGGGAGCACTACAGCATTTCTGATAAGTATATGTGAATGACATATTGTTGATCGGAAATAATGTAGAACTATTCTGTAAAGCATAAAGGAGTGTTTGAAAGGAGTTTTTCAAAGAAAGACTTCGGTAAAGCTGATTACATATTGAGCATCAAGATCTATAGAGATAGATCAAGACGCTTGATAATTTTTTCAATGAGTACATACCTTGACAAGATTTTGAAGTAGTTCAAAATGGAACAGTCAAAGAAAGAGTTCTTGCCTGTGTTGCAAGGTGTGAAATTGAGTAAGACTCAAAGCCCGACCATGGCAGAAGATAGAAATAGAATGAAAGTCATTCCCTATGCCTCAGCCATAGGTTCTATAAAGTATGCCATGCTGTGTACCAGATCTATTGTATACCCTACACTGTGTTAAGCAAGGGAGTACAATAGTTATCTAAGAGTAGATCACTGTACAGCGGTCAAAAAATTATCCTTAGTGGAATAAGGAAATATTTCTCAATTATGGAGGTGACAAAAAGGTTCTTCGTAAAAAGTTACGTCGATGCAAGTTTTGACACAGATCTGGATGACTCTAAGTCTCGATCTAGATACATATTGAAAGTGGGAGCAATAAGCTAGAGTAGCTCCGTGCAGAGCATTGTTGACATAGAAATTCGCAAAATACTTACGGATCTGAATGTGGCAGACCCGTTGACTAAAATTATCTCACAAGAAAAACATGATCACACCTTAGTACTCTTTGGGTGTTAATCACATAGGGATGTGAACTAGATTAATGACCCTAGTAAACCCTTTTGGGTGTTGATAACATATCGATGTGAACTATGGGTGTTAATCACATGGTGATGTGAACTATTGCTGTTAAATCACATGGCGATGTGAACTAGATTATTGACTCTAGTGCAAGTGGGAGACTGAAGGAAATATGCCCTAGAGGCAATAATAAAGTTATTATTTATTTCCTTATAATCATGATAAATGTTTATTATTCATGCTAGAATTGTATTAACCGGAAACATAATACATGTGTGAATACATAGACAAACAAAGTGTCACTAGTATGCCTCTACTTGACTAGCTCGTTAATCAAAGATGGTTATGTTTCCTAACCATGAACAATGAGTTGTTATTTGATTAACGGGATCACATCATTAAGAGAATGATCTGATTGACATGACCCATTCCATTAGCTTAGCA
>NW_024112033.1:0-9935 GCF_003073215.2 Triticum urartu | reverse complement strand
GTGGGGGCGCCTCCCCTAGGGCAGCCACCCCTCCCGGCTTGGGGGGCAAGTTTCCTAGGGGTGGGGGCGCCCAAACCCATCTAGGGTTTTCCCTGTGGCCACCGCCCCTCCCCTAGGGAACCCTAGGGCACCTCCTCCACCCCCTTCCCCCTATATATAGTGAGGGAGAGAGAGGGCAGCCGCACCCCTTCCCTGGCGCAGCCCCTCCCTCCTCAAATTCTTCCTTCTCCTCCTCCAACTCTTCCTCCTCTTGTTCGGCGCTTAGATCGGAATCGACCGTGATCTGAATTGCTGCGTGTACGACTCCACCAACCGCATTCTTAGAACGCTTCTGCTTAGCGATCTTCAAGGGTATGAAGATGCACTCCCTCTCTCTCGTTGCTAGTATCTCCTAGATTGATCTTGGTGACACGCAGAAATTTTTTGAATTATTGCTACGTTCCCCAACAGTGGCATCATGAGCTAGGTCTATGCGTAGATTCTATGCACGAGTAGAACACAAAGCAGTTGTGGGCGATGATTTGTTCAATTTGCTTACCGTTACTAGTCTTATCTTGATCCAGCGGCATTGTGGGATGAAGCGGCCCGGACCGACTTTACACGTATGCTTACGTGAGACTGGTTCCACCGACTGACATGCACTTGATGCATAAGGTGCCTGGCGGGTGTCTGTCTCTCCCACTTTAGTCAGATCGGATTCAATGAAAAGGGTCGTTATGAAGGGTAAATAGCAATTGGCATATCACCGTTGTGGCTTTTGCGTAGGTAAGAAACGTTCTTGCTAGAAACCCATAGCAGCCACGTAAAACATGCAACAACAATTAGAGGACGTCTAACTTGTTTTTGTAGGGTATGCTATGTGATGTGATATGGCTAAAAGGATGTGACTAAATATATATATGTGATGTATGAGATTGATCATGTTCTTGTAATAGGAATCACGACTTGCATGTCGATGAGTATGACAACCGGCAGGAGCCATAGGAGTTGTCTTAATTTATTGTATGACCTGTGTGTCAATGAAAAACGCCATGTAATTACTTTACTTTATTGCTAACCGTTAGCCATAGTAGTAGAAGTAATAGTTGGCAAGACAACTTCATGAAGACACGATGATGGAGATCATGGTGTCATGCCGGTGACGAAGGTGATCATGCCACGCCTCGAAGATGGAGATCAAAAGGTGCAAGATGATATTGGCCATATCATGTCACTTTATGATTTTCATGTGATGTTTGTCATGTTTACATCTTATTTGCTTAGAACGACGGTAGCATAAATAAGATGATCCCTCGCTAAAATTTCCAGAAAGTGTTCCCCCTAACCGTGCACCGTTGCGAAGGTTCGTTGTATCGAAGCACCACGTGATGATCGGGTGTGATAGATTCTAACGTTCGCATACAACGGGTGTAAGCCAGATTTACACATGCGAAACACTTAGGTTGACTTGACGAGCCTAGCATGTACAAACATGGCCTCGGAACACAAGAGACCGAAAGGTCGAACATGAGTCGTATAGTAGATATGATCAACATGAAGATGTTCACCGATGACGACTAGTCCGTCTCACGTGATGATCGGACATGGCCTAGTTGACTCGGATCATGTATCACTTAGATAACTAGAGGGATGTCTATCTAAATGGGAGTTCATTAAATAATCAGATGAACTTAATTATCATGAACATTGTCAAAAGGTCCTTGCAAATTATGTCGTAGCTTACACTTTAGTTCTACTGTTTAAGATATGTTCCTAGAGAAAATTTAGTTGAAAGTTGATAGTAGAAATTATGCGGACTGGGTCCGTCAACTGAGGATTATCCTCATTGCTGTGCAGAAGGCTTATGTCCTTAATGCACCGCCCGGTGTGCTGAACCTCGAGCGTTGTCTGTAGATGTTCGGAAACATCTGACATACGCGTTTTGATGACTACGTGATAGTTCAGTGCGTAATGCTAACGGTTTAGAATTGTGGCACCAAAGACGTTTTTGAAATGTCGCAGAACATATGAGATGTTCCAAAGACTGAAATTGGGATTTCAGACTAGTGCCCACGTCAAGAGGTATGAGACCTCTGACAAGTTTCTTAATCCTGCAAACTAAGGGAGAAAAGCTCAATCGTTGAGCATGTGCTCAGATTGTCTGAGTACTACAATCACTTGAATCGAGTGGGAGTTAATCTTCCAGATGAGATAGTGATGGTTCTCCATAGTCACTGCCACCAAGCTATTGGAGCTTCGTGATGAACTATAACATATCAGGGATAGACATGATGATCCTTGAGCAACTCGCGATGTTTGACACCGCGAAAGTAGAAATCAAGTAGGAGCATCAATTGTTGATGGTTAAACCACTAGTTTTAAGAAGGGCAAGGGAAAGAAGGGATACTTCATGAAACGGCAAATCAGTTGCTGCTCTAGTGAAGAAACCCAAGGTTGAACCCAAACCCGAGACAAAGTGCTTCTGTAATGAGGGGAACGGTCACTGAAGCAGAACTACCCTAGATACTTGGTAGATGAGAAGGCTGGCAAGGTCGACAGAGGTATTTTGTATATACGTTATATTATTGTGTACGTTACTAGTACTCCTAGTAGCACCAGGGTAATAAGTACTGATTCGGTTGCTAAGTGTTAGTAACTCGAGATAAAAGGTTGCGGAGACTAGCTGAAGGTGAGATGACGATATGTGTTGGAAGTGTTTCCAAGGTTGATGTGATCAAACATCGCACGCTCCCTCTACCATCGGGATTGGTGTTAAACCTAAATAATTGTTATTTGGTGTTTGCGTTGAGCATAGACATGATTGGATTATGTTTATCTCAATACGGTTATTCATTTAAGGAGAATAATGGTTACTCTGTTTATTTGAATAATACCTTCAATGGTCTTGCACCTAAAATGAATGGTTTATTGAATCTCGATCGTAGTGATACACATGTTCATGCCAAAAGATATAAGATAGTAATGATAGTACCACATACTTGCGGCACTGCCATTTGAGTCATGTTGGTATAAAACGCATGAAGAAGCTCCATGTTGATGGATCTTTGGACTCACTCGTTTTTGAAAAGATTGAGACATGTGAACCATTTCTATTGGTAGATATGCATGAAGAAACTCCATACAAATGGATCATTTGGACTCACTTGATTTTGAATCACTTGAGACATGCAAATCATACCACATGGGAAAGATGACTGAAAGGCCTCGTTTTCAGTAAGATGGAACAAGAAAGCAACTTGTTGGAAGTAATACGTTTTGATGTGGTGCACTCCAATGAGTGCTGAGGCACGCAGTGGATATCGTTATGTTCTTACTTCACAGATGATTTGAGTAGATGTTGAGTATATTTACTTGATGAAACACAAGTCTGAATTATTGAAAGGTTTAAGTAATTTTAGAGTGAAGTTGAAGATCGTCGTGACAAGATGATAAAATGTCTATGATATGATCATACAGATGAATATCCGAGTTATGAGTTTGGCACACAATTAAGACGTTGTGGAAATTGTTTCACAACTAATACCGCCTGGAACATCATAGTGTGATGGTGTGTCCAAACATCATAACTGCACCCTATTGGATATGGTGCATACCATGACGTCTCTTATCGAATTACCACTATCGTTTATGGGTTAGGCATTAGAGACAATCGCATTCACTTTAAATAGGGCACCACGCAATTCCATTGAGATGACACCATATGAACTATGGTTTAGAAAAACCTAAGCTGCCGTTTCTTAAAAGTTTGGGGCTGCGACGCTTATGTGAAAAAGTTTCAGACTGATAAGCTCAAACCCAAAGCGGATAAATGCATCTTCATAGAATACCCAAAACAGTTGGGTATACCTCCTATTTCAGATCCGGAAGCAAAAGTGATTGTTTCTAGAAACGGATCCTTTCTCGAGAAAAAGTTTCTCTCGAAAGAATTGAGTGGGAGGATGATGGAGACTTGATGAGGTTATTGAACCGTCACTTCAACTAGTGTGTAGCAGGGCACAGGAAGTTGTTCCTGTGGCACCTACACAAATTGAAGTGGAACCTTATGATACTGATCATGAAACTTCGGATCAAGTCACTACCAAACCTCATATGTCGACAAGGATGCATACTACTTCAGAGTGGTATGCAATCCTGTCTTGGAAGTCATGTTGCTAGACAACAATGAACCTACGAGCTATGGAGAAGCGATGGTGGGCCCGGGTTCCGACGAATGGCTCGAGGCCATAAAATCCGAGAGAGGATCCATGTATAAAAACAAAGTATAGACTTTGGAAGAACTACTTGATGATTATAGGGCTGTTCGGTGTAGATGGATTTTAAAAGGAAGACAGACAATGATGGTAAATGTCACCATTAAGAAAGCTCGACTTGTCATTAAGATGTTTTCTGACAAGTTCAAGGAGTTGACTACGATGAGACTTTCTCACTCGTAGCGATGCTAAGAGTCTGTTGGAATTATGTTAGCAGTTACTGCATTATTTATGAAATCTTGCAGATAGGATGTCAAAACATTGTTTCCTCGACGATTTTCTTGAGGAAAGGTTGTATGTGATACAACCAGAAGGTTTTGTCAATCCTGAAAGATGCTAACAAGTATGCAAAGCTCCAGCAATCCTTCTAAGGACTGGAGTAAGCATCTCGGAGTTGGAATGTACGCTTTGATGAGATGATCAAAGATTTTGGGTTTATACAAAGTTTATGAGAAACTTGTATTTCCAAAGAAGTGAGTGGGAGCACTATAGAATTTTTGATGAGTATATGTTGTTAACATATTGTTGATCAGAAATGATGTAGAATTTCTGGAAAGCATACAGGTTTATTTGAAAAGTGTTTTTCAATGGAAACCTGGATTAAGCTACTTGAACATTGAGCGTCAAGATCTATAAGGATAGATTAAAAACGCTTAATAGTACTTTCAAATGAATACATACCATGACAAGATTTTGAAGGAGTTCAAAATAGATCAGCAAAGAAGGAGTTCTTGGCTGTGTTACACGGTGTGAGTATTGAGTAAGACTCAAGACCTGACCACGGCAAAAGAGAGAGAAAGGACGAAGGTTATCCCCTATGCTTTAGACGTAGGCTCTACTGTATGCTATGTTGTGTACCGCACCTGAAGTGTGCCTTGCCATCAGTCAGTCAAGGGGTACAAGAGTGATCCAGGAATGGATCACATGACAGCGGTCGACCTTATCCTTAGTAATTAGTGGACTAAGGAATTTTCTCGATTATGGAGGTGGTAAAAGAGTTCGTCGTAAAGGGTTACGTCGATGCAAACTTTGACACTAATCCAGATGACTCTGAGTAGTAAACCGGATTCGTATAGAAGAGTAGTTATTTGGAATAGCTCCAAGTAGCGCGTGGTAGCTGCATCTACAAGATGACATAGAGATTTGTAAAGCACACATGGATCTGAAAGGTTCAGACCCATTGACTAATAAACCTCTTTCGCAAGCAAGATATGAACAAACCCCATGGGTGTTGGATTCTTTACAATCACATAGTGATGTGAACTAGATTATTGACTCTAGTGCAAGTGGGAGACTGATGGAAATATGCCCTCGAGGCAATAATAAAATGGTTATTATTGTATTTCCTTGTTCATGATAATTGTCTATTGTTCATGCTATAATTGTATTAACTGGAAACCGTAATACATGTGTGAATACATAGACCACAACATGTCCCTATTAAGCCTCTAGTTGACTAGCTCATTGATCAATAGATGGTTATGGTTTCCTGACCACGGACATTGGATGTCATTGATAATGGGATCACATCATTAGGAGAATGATGTGATGGACAAGACCCAATCCTAAGCATAGCACAAGATCGTATAGTTCGCCTACTAAAGCTTTTCTAATGTCAAGTATCATTTCCTTAGACCATGAGATTGTGCAACTCCCGGATACCATAGGAATGCTTTGGTGTGCCAAACATCACAACGTAACTGGGTGGCTATAAAGGCACACTACGGGTATCTCTGAAAGTGTCTGTTGAGTTGGCACGAATCGAGACTGGGATTTGCCACTCCGTGTGACGGAGAGGTATCTCTAGGCCCACTTGGTAATGCATCAGCATAATGAGCTCAATGTGACTAATGAGTTAGCCACGGGATCATGCGTTACGGAACGAGTAAAGAGACTTGCCGGTAACGAGATTGAACAAGGTATAGGGATACCGATTATCGAATCTCGGGCAAGTAACATACCGATAGACAAAGGGAATTGTATACGGGATTGATTGAATCCCCGACATCGTGGTTCATCTGATGAGATCATCGTGGAACATGTGGGAACCAATATGGGTATCCAGATCCCGCTATTGGTTATTGGCCGGAGAGATGTCTCGGTCATGTCTGCATGGTTCCCGAACCCATAGGGTCTACACACTTAAGGTTCGATGACGCTAGAGTTGTTATGGGAAATAGTATGTGGTTACCGAAGGTTGTTCGGAGTCCCGCATGAGATCCTGGACATGACGAGGAGTTCCGGAATGGTCCGGAGGTGAAGATCGATATATTGGACGAAGGGTATTGGAGTCCGGAATTATTCCGGGGGTACCGGGTGACGACCAGCATGTCCGAAAGGGGTTTCGGAGGCCCCGGCAAGCGTTGGGGGCCTTATGGGCCAAGGGGAGGGGGAACATCAGCCCACTAAGGGGATGAGGGCCCGTCCCACCCCATCTCACATAACTTGGAGAGGTGGGGGTGCCTCCCCTAGGGCAGCCACCCCTCCCAGCTTGGGGGGCAAGTTTCCTAGGGGTGGGGGCGCCCAAACCCATCTAGGGTTTTCCCTGTGGCCGCCACCCCTCCCCTAGGGAACCCTAGGGCGCCTCCACCACCCCTTCCCCTTATATAGAGTGAGGGAGAGAGATGGCGGCCGCACCCCTTCCCTGGCGCAGCCCCTCCCTCCTCCAACTCTTCCTTCTCCTCCGTAGAACTTGGCGAAGCCCTACAGGAATACCACAAACTCCACCACCACGCCGTCGTGCTGCCGGAGTTCTCCCTCAACTTATCCTCTCCCTTTGCTGGATCAAGAAGGAGGAGACGTCCCCGGTCTGTACGTGTGTTGAACGCGGAGGCGCCGTTGTTCGACGCTTAGATCGGAATCGACCGTGATCTGAATCGCTGCGTGTACGACTCCACCAACCGCGTTCTTGTAACGCTTCTGCTTAGCGATCTTCAAGGGTATGAAGATGCACTCCGTCTCTCTCGTTGCTAGTATCTCCTAGATTGATCTTGGTGACACGTAGAAATTTTTTGAATTATTGCTACGTTCCCCAACAGTGGCATCATGAGCTAGGTCTATGCGTAGATTCTATGCACGAGTAGAACACAAAGCAGTTCTGGGCGATGATTTGTTCAATTTGCTTACCGTTACTAGTCTTATCTTGATCCAGCGGCATTGTGGGATGAAGCGGCCCGGACCGACTTTACACGTACGCTTACGTGAGACTGGTTCCACCGACTGACATGCACTTGATGCATAAGGTGCCTGCATGGTGTCTGTCTCTCCCACTTTAGTCGGATCGGATTCAATGAAAAGGGTCGTTATGAAGGGTAAATAGCAATTGGCATATCACCGTTGTGGCTTTTGCGTAGGTAAGAAACGTTCTTGCTAGAAACCCATAGCAGCCACGTAAAACATGCAACAACCATTAGAGGACGTATAACTTGTTTTTGCAGGGTATGATATGTGATGTGATATGGCCAAAAGGATGTGACGAAATATATATATGTGATGTATGAGATTGATCATGTTCTTGTAATAGGAATCACGACTTGCATGTCGATGAGTATGACAACCGGCAGGAGCCATAGGAGTTGTCTTAATTTATTGTATGACCTGTGTGTCAATGAAAAACGCCATGTAATTACTTTACTTTATTGCTAACCGTTAGCCATAGTAGTAGAAGTAATAGTTGGCGAGACAACTTCATGAAGACACGATGATGGAGATCATGATGATGGAGATCATGGTGTCATGCCGGTGACGAAGGTGATCATGCCACGCCTCGAAGATGGAGATCAAAAGGTGCAAGATGATATTGGCCATATCATGTCACTTTATGATTTTCATGTGATGTTTGTCATGTTTACATCTTATTTGCTTAGAACGACGGTAGCATAAATAAGATGATCCCTCGCTAAAATTTCAAGAAAGTGTTCCCCCTAACTGTGCACTGTTGCGAAGGTTCGTTGTTTCGAAGCACCACGTGATGATCGGGTGTGATAGATTCTAACGTTCGCATACAACGGGTGTAAGCCAGATTTACACCTATGAAACACTTAAGTTGACTTGACGAGCCTAGCATGTACAGACATGCCCTCGGAACACAAGAGACCGAAAGGTCGAACATGAGTCGTATAGTAGATATGATCAACATGAAGATGTTCATCGATGACGACTAGTCCGTCTCACGTGATGATCGGACACGGCCTAGTTGACTTGGATCATGTATCACTTAGATGACTAGAGGGATGTCTATCTAAGTGGGAGTTCATTAAATAATCAGATGAACTTAATTATCATGAACATTGTCAAAAGGTCCTTGCAAATTATGTCGTAGCTTACACTTTAGTTCTACTGTTTAAGATATGTTCCTAGAGAAAATTTAGTTGAAAGTTGATAGTAGAAATTATGCGGACTGGGTCCGTCAACTGAGGATTATCCTCATTGTTGTGCAGAAGGCTTATGTCCTTAATGCACCGCCCGGTGTGCTGAACCTCGAGCATTGTCTGTAGATGTTCGGAAACATCTGACATACGCGTTTTGATGACTACGTGATAGTTCAGTGCGTAATGCTAACGGTTTAGAATTGTGGCACCAAAGACGTTTTTGAAATGTCGCAGAACATATGAGATGTTCCAAAGACTGAAATTGGGATTTCAGACTAGTGCCCACGTCAAGAGGTATGAGACCTCTGACAAGTTTCTTAATCCTGCAAACTAAGGGAGAAAAGCTCAATCGTTGAGCATGTGCTCAGATTGTCTGAGTACTACAATCGCTTGAATCGAGTGGGAGTTAATCTTCCAGATGAGATAGTGATGGTTCTCCATAGTCACTGCCACCAAGCTATTGGAGCTTCGTGATGAACTATAACATATCAGGGATAGACATGATGATCCTTGAGCAACTCGCGATGTTTGACACCGCGAAAGTAGAAATCAAGTAGGAGCATCAATTGTTGATGGTTAAACCACTAGTTTTAAGAAGGGCAAGGGAAAGAAGGGATACTTCATGAAACGGCAAATCAGTTGCTGCTCTAGTGAAGAAACCCAAGGTTGAACCCAAACCCGAGACTAAGTGCTTCTGTAATGAGGGGAACGGTCACTGAAGCAGAACTACCCTAGATACTTGGTAGATGAGAAGGCTGGCAAGGTCGATAGAGGTATTTTGAATATACGTTATATTATTGTGTACCTTACTAGTACTCCTAGTAGCACCAGGGTAATAAATACCGACTCGGTTGCTAAGTGTTAGTAACTCGAGATAAAAGGCTGCGGAGACTAGCTAAAGGTGAGATGACGATATGTGTTGGAAGTGTTTCCAAGGTTGATGTGATCAAACATCGCACGCTCCCTCTACCATCGGGATTGGTGTTAAACCTAAATAATTGTTATTTGGTGTTTGCGTTGAGCATAGACATGATTGGATTATGTTTATCGCAATACGGTTATTCATTTAAGGAGAATAATGGTTACTCTGTTTATTTGAATAATACCTTCAATGGTCTTGCACCTAAAATGAATGGTTTATTGAATCTCGACCGTAGTGATACACATGTTCATGCCAAAAGATATAAGATAGTAATGATAGTACCACATACTTGTGGCACTGCCATTTGAGTCATGTTGGTATAAAACGCATGAAGAAGCTCCATGTTGATGGATCTTTGGACTCACTCGTTTTTGAAAAGATTGAGACATGTGA
>NW_024112032.1:0-67708 GCF_003073215.2 Triticum urartu | reverse complement strand
GTGAAGCTTGAGGCCCGACAGCATCGAGACCTGTGGGGTAGGCGTTCGGACTCCGGCGGCGATAGGCGGTGCAGAGGCAGAACCGGATCCAGCCTCAGGAGGTGTAGGGGTGGAGGCAGCACCACGGACCACCAGCGACGACCTACCCTTCGTCGGGATGAGGGGTTGCTCCCTCTCCCCTTGGTAGGCGTCGGCTTCGGCATCATCAGGAAGGGCACGGAGAATCTCGGCCTTGCTCAGAGGGGAAGTCTCTCCCACCTCTTCCGGGGTCTTCTCCGAGTCCACCTCCTCTACCCCCTCTCCGCGGGACTCGCCAGAAGACACCTCCACCGGTTTCTGCGCCGTAGGAGCTCCCAAAAACATCGGCAGCACCAGCCCGTGTGCATCAAAAGTCGTCCTAGAGGCGACGAATTCCTCCCGGTCCCTGCGTTTGAACAGGGGAATGAAGGCGCTAGGCGGGTACTCCTGGTTGTCTCTGACTATGAGACGCAGGATGGCGTCCAGTTCGTCGTCAGGCAGGTCCCCCGGCCTCAGGCGGGCCTTGTTTTCCCCTCCTTCAAGCTCCCAGAAGGGGCGCGCGCGCCTGGAGTGGGGTAACCCGCAGCATCAAGAACTCCCTTAGGAGCATCACTCCCATTATTTTGGCCACCCTCGCATTGCCCTGCTTCAGGTCAGTCATCATCTGTCCCAACACTGATGATGCCCGCTCGTCGACAAGCTCTGCCCTGGGCCACTCCTTGCCCTACCGGGGTGCCTCCGTCGGCAACATCAGGCGCGGATGGGCGAGCTTGGCATCCATCATGACCCATTTGGATCGAATATTGTCGTCCCTCTTCCCGGTGCTCGAGATCGAGTTGGCCTTGCCGGACGCAACAAAGTTGGCGCATCCGAAGATGTGACCCTCGCTGACGCGAAGGAAGAAGAAATGGCCAGGAGCGCCATAGACGGCATCACACCCAGGTACGCCTCACAATAGTAGGCAAAGATGGACATGAGGAGGACAGAGTTGGGATGGAGATGCAACGCTTGCAGCCCATAGTGGTCGAGGACTTCATAAAAGAAATCAGAGAAGGAAGGAACCAACCCGATGGCAACGCTGCTCGAAAAGAAGGGGAAGAAGGTGCTCCCCTCAGGCTTCGGCTCGTCAGAGGCAAGCCAGAGCTCCGTCTTCCTCCACTCATTGCTCTCTCCCGCCGTCAGCAGGTGCACGAAGGCAAGGCTCTTCTCCGTGATAGTGGGCGCCTCAAGAGTGGGCTCGTACCAAGCCGGAGCCGTGGAAGTCTTGACCTTGCGCGGCACCATGGGCGGCTGATGCAGAGCAAGGCCAGAGCAGATCTGTAGGTAGCGGCGGCGAAGAGCAAGAAAGGGGATCTGGAGCGAGGCAAGGAAGAAGCAATGAAGGCAAACGCTTCCTGCGCCAGCCTTTTGTCAAGTCAAGTAGTTGGTGAGGCAACGTGGGGAAGCAGAGACGCCCACATCCAATCATCCACCATGCGTCAATCGAGGCCGCAGGCTTTTGGGGCCCGCGGTGCTCCAAACTTGGCCCTTGGCTTCGCCACAAAGCCAAGCTCGAACGCACCTTGGGCCCGGGGGCTACTGCCGGCGTCCTGGGAACGGGGGTCCCTAGACTTGCCTGCAATGAGTGTGTGAACATCAATGTAATGTCAGTGAGAGATATGTACTCCCCCAAGCTTAGGCATTTGGCCTAAGTTGGTCTATGCCCATGGATCAAAATTGTAGCTGGGGTCGTACTGAAATGCAGCGGCAATTTCTTGATGGGCTGCAGCTTGGAGGGGAGTTTCCTCCGCCCTCCTCTCGTACTCGGTCGCCTCCTCCCTAGTTATAACATATCTCCCTTTTGCCTGAAAGTCAAAGAAAGCAGGAGCAGGGAGAGCGACATGATAGGTGCGTCGTCTGTCGAAGATTAGTCGGTACTGGAGGAACTGATTGTTCCTCTCAACAAACTGATGACGAACCATGGCATTATAATCTAAATAAGCAGGAGGCAACTCAATATCATCTCCACGTATGGGTATCTCAAGAAAATCAGCTAAACGGGTTGCATAAATTCCACCAAACAAATTTCCTTCAATACTATTATTATGCAACCTATGTGCAACAATGGCCCCCAAGTTATATTGTCTATCTCCTAATACAGCACTCTTGAGAACACTAAGATCAGGAACACACATGTGACATGCCTCATCCTTACCATTTATGCATATACCTATGAAGAGAGCAAAATAATGTATTGCATGAAAATGAATGCTCCCTATGGTAGCTTGCGTGATTCCCCTAGATTCCCCCACAATTATAGTAGCAAGAAAGTCTTTATATTTAGATTTGAGAGGTTCACTAACATTACCCCACTGTGGGAGTTTACAAGCAGTGTTAAAATCTTCTAAGTCCATGGTATAAGATTTATCATAAAGATCAATAGGACAGTTTGCGAATTGCGTGATGATGTAAATTTAAACCTTCTCACAAATGAATCAGTTAAGTAGAGGTACTGATGGCACTTATCCGCCACAAAGCTCTCAAGATCGGCATTACACACATATGCTTCAAATTCCTCCTTAATCCCTGCCGGAACCATAAAGTCCTCTGACAGCCATTCACAAGGACGCACTTGAGTATCTCTTGGTAGTTCATTGTCCGGCTCGCGTATTGCGGGCCTTGGGCCTTGCTTCCTTGAGGAACCACGTTGGTACATTTTCCTAAACATATTTCTTCCTCTGAAAAAATTTCTGAAATTTTTAGTAACTTAAAATAAAAGTGAACCAAACTCAACAAGATCGATAGCAACTACTCCTACAAGTGCCTAGAGGCTATATCATGCATTAAAACTACTTTTAACCACATAAATTTGACATGCAAGCTTAAGGACAAGGTCACCTAAGCAGCAAAAATTTGAATGAATAAAGCACTAGAACAAAAACTAATTGGACCATTGGAGGAGTCACATACCAAAGAATAATCCCCCAAAGTAGTTTTGTGAGAGGTGCTTTGAGCAAGGAGATCGAAAATGGCAGCAAAATGAGCTTGGACTCGGGTTTGAGCTGGTTAGTCATGTTTGTGGGAGGAAGAAGGAGTGTGTGGTAGCTGGAATAAGTGGAGGGGAGCCACCGTGGGCCCACGAGGCAGGGGGCGCGCCCTCCACCCTCGTGGCTAGGTGCTTGCTCCCCCTGCTGTGTTCTCAGTGCCAGATATCTCAAATATTCTAGAAAAAATCATATTTAATTTTCAGGGCATTTGGAGAACTTCTATTTTCGGGGTATTTTTTATTGCATGGATAATCCAGAAAACAGACAGAAAATACTGATTTTATTTTATTTAATATAAATAACAGAAAGTAAAAAGAGGGTACAAAGAGTTGTGTTTTCTAACTTCATCCATCTCATGCTCATCAAAAGGAATCCACTAACAAGGTTGATCAGGTCTTGTTAACAAACTCATTTTGAATAACATGAAACTGGAGAAATTTCGAATAACACTAGGTTACCTCAACGGGGATATGCACATCCCCAACAATAAGAATATCATATTTCTTCTTGACAGTAGGAAGAGGAAATTCAAAACCTCCAATAGTAATTGTTGAAAATTTTCCAATAGAATCGATATTGTGGACTTGAGGTTGTTTCCTCGGAAAGTGTACCGTATGCTCATTACCATTAACATGAAAAGTGACATTGCCTTTGTTGCAATCAATAACAGCCCCTACAGTATTCAAAATGGGTCTACCAAGGATAATCGACATACTATCATCCCCAGGAATATCAAGAATAACAAAGTCCGTTAAAATAGTAACATTTGCAACCACAACAGGCACATCCTCACAAATACCGACATGTATATTAGTTGATTTATCAGCCATTTGCAAAGATATTTCAGTAGGTGTCAACTTATTCAAATCAAGTCTATGATATAAAGAGAGAGGCATAACACTAACACCGGCTCCAAGATCACATAAAGCAGTTTTAACATAGTTTCTTTTAATGGAGCATGGTATAGTTGGTACTCCTGGATCTCCTAGTTTCTTTGGTATTCCACCCTTAAAAGTGTAATTAGGAAGCATGGTGGAAATTTCAGCTTCCGGTATCTTTATTTTATTAGTAACAATATCTTTCATGTACTTAGCATAAGAGTTCATTTTAAGCATATCAGTCAAACACATACGCAAAAAGATAGGTCTAATCATTTCAGCAAAGCGCTCAAAATCCTCATCATCCTTTTTCTTGGATGGTTTAGGAGTAAAAGGCATGGGTTTCTGAACCCACGGTTCTCTTTCTTTGCTATGCTTCCTAGCAACAAGGTCTCTTTTATCATAATGTTGATTCTTTGATTGTGTGTTATCAACAACAGGTTCAATCTTTACATCATTATCATTGCTAGGTTGAGCATCGACATGAACATCATCATTAACATTATCACCAGGTTCATGTTCATTACCAAATTGTCTTTTAGCATCATAAATAGAAATATCATTGGGATTCTCAGGTGTGTCAACAACAGGTTCACTAGAGGCATGCAAAGTCCTATCATTTTTCTTTTTCTTTCTTTTAGAAGGACTAGGTGCATCTATATTAGTTCTCTGAGAATCTTGATCAATTCTCTTAGGATGGCCCTCAGGATACAAAGGTTCCTGAGTCATTTTACCACCTCTAGTCATAACTCTAACAACATTATCATTCTTCTTATTATTTAATCCATTGAGCAAATCATTCTGAGCCTTGTTTACTAATAAGTTTAAGTTCACCTTTAACACTAGCCATATAAGCATGTTTACTAATAAGTTTAAGTTCACCTTTAACACTAACCATATAATCACTCAAGTGTTCAAGCATATCAGCATTGCATTTCAATTGTCTACCAACATAAGCAATGAAGTTTTCTTGTTTAACCATAAAGTCATCAAACTCATCCAAGCATTGGCTAGCAAACTTAGTAAATGGAATTTCACATTTATCAAATCTATAGAGAGAATTTACCTTTACTACCTGTGTCGGATTATCAAGACCATGTATTTCTTCAATAGGTGGTAAATTCTTAACATCTTCAGCTTTAATACCTTTTTCTTTCATAGATTTATTTGCCTCTTGCATATCTTTAGGACTGAGAGATAGAATACCCCTTTTCTTCGGAGTTGGATTAGGAGTTGGTTTAGGAAGTGTCCAATTATTTTCATTAGTCGGCATATTATTCAATAGCAATTAAGCTTGATCAATAGTTCTTTCCCTGAAAACACAACCAGCACAACTATCTAGGTGGTCTCTGGAAGCATCAGTTAGTCCATTATAAAAGATATCAAGTATTTCATTTTTCTTGAGAGGATGATCAGGAAAAGCATTAAGTAATCGGAGAAGCCTCCCCCAAGCTTGTGGGAGACTCTCTCCTTCAATTTGCACAAAATTATATATTTCCCTTAAAGCGGCTTGTTTCTTATGAGCGGGGAAATATGTAGGAGAGAAGTAATAAAACATATCCTGGGGACTACGCACACAACCAGGATCAAGAGAATTAAACCACGTCTTAGCATCACCCTTTAGTGAGAACGGAAACAACTTAAGGATAAAGTAATAGCGAGTTTTCTCATCATGTGTGAATAGGGTGGCTATATCATTTAATTTAGTAAGAGTTACCACAACAGATTCAGATTCATAGCCATAAAAAGGATCAGATTCAACCAATGTAATTAGCTCAGGATTGACAGATAAATCATAATCCTTATTAGTAATAAAGATAGGTGAAGTAGCAAAAGCAGGGCCATATTTCATTCTAGCATTCAAAGACTTTTCTTTAAGCTTAGCTAATAATTTCTTAAGATCAGATCTATCATTGCAAGCTAAAAAGTCTCTAGCAGTTTCTTCATCCATAACATAACCCTCAGGAACAACAGGAAATTCATATCTAGGGGGAGAGTCTTCATCATCACTTTCATCAATAATATCAGTTTCGATAATTTCATTCTCTCTAGCCCTAGCAAGTTGTTCATCAAAAAATTCACCTAATGGCACAGTAGTATCAGGCATAGAAGTAGTTTCATCATAAGTATCATGCAAAGCAGAAGTGGCATCATCAATAACATGCGACATATCAGAATTAATAACAGAAGCAGGTTTAGGTGTCGCAAGTTTACTCAAAACAGAAGGTGAATCAAGTGCAGAGCTAGATGGCAGTTCCTTACCTCCCCTCATAGTTGAGGGAAAAATCTTGGTTCTTCGATCTTTCAAGTTCTTCATAGTGACCAATAGATAAAAATCCCAAGTGACTCAAACAATAGAGCTATGCTCCCCGGCAATGGTGCCAGAAAATAGTCTTGATAACCCACAAGTATAGGGGATCGCAACAGTTACCAGGGTAGAGTATTCATCCCAAATTTATTGATTCGACACAAGGGGAGCCAAAGAATATTCTCATGTATTAGCAGCTGAGTTGTTAATTCAACCGCACCTGGAAACTTAATATCTGCAACAATGTGTTTAGTAGCAAAGTAATATGATAGTAGTGGTAACGGTAGCAAAAGTAATATTTTTAGGTTTTATAGTGATTGTAACAGTAGCAACGGAAAAGTAAATAAGCGAAGAACAATATAGGAAAAGCTCGTAGGCATTGGATCGGTGATGGAGAATTATGTCAGATGCGATCGGTCATGCAACAGTTATAACATAGGGTGACACAGAACTAGCTCCAGTTCATCAATGTAATGTAGGCATGTATTCCGAACATAGTCATACATGCGTATGGAAAATAACTTGCATGACATCTTTTGTCCGACCCTCCCGTGGAAGCGGGGTCCTATTGGAAACTAAGGGATATTAAGGCCTCCTTTTAGTAGAGTACTGGAACAAAGCATTAACACATAGTGAATACATGAACTCCTCAAACTACGGTGCGTATGGAAAAGAACTTGCATGACATCTTTTGTCCGACCCTCCCGTGGAAGCGGGGTCCTATTGGAAACTAAGGGATATTAAGGCCTCCTTTTAGTAGAGTACCGAAACAAAGCATTAACACATAGTGAATACATGAACTCCTCAAACTACGGTCATCACCGGTAATGGTCCCAATTATTGTCACTTTGGGGTTAACGGATCATAACACATAATAGGTGACTATAGACTTGCAAGATAGGATCAAGAACTCACATATATTCATGAAAACATAATAGGTTCAGATTTGAAATCATGGCACTCGGGCCGTAGTGGCAAGCATTAAGCATAGCAAAGTCATACCAACATCAATCTCAGAACATAGTGCATACTAGGGATCAAACCCTAACAAAACTAACTCGATTACATGATAAATCTCATCCAACCCATCACCGTCCAGCAAGCCTACGATGGAATTACTCACACATGGCGGTGAGCATCATGAAAATGGTGATGGAGGAAGGTTGACGATGACTAGGCGACCGATTCCCCTCTCCGGAGCCCCGAACGGACTCCAAATCAGCCCTCCCGAGAGAGTTTAGGGCTTGGTGGTGGCTCCGTATCGTAAAATGCGATGAATCCTTCTCTCCGATTTTTTTCTCCCCGAACATGAATATATGGAGTTGGAGTTGAGGTCGGTGGAGCGTCAGGGGGCCCATGAGGCAGGGCCCTAGGCGCGCCCCACCCTCGTGGACAGGGTGTGGCCCCCCTGACATGGGTTCTTCTTCAAGTATTTTTTATATATTCCAAAAATAATCTCCGTTGATTTTCAGGTCATTCCGAGAACTTTTATTTCTACACAAAAGTAACACCATGGCAATTCTGCTGAAAACAGCGTCAGTCCGGGTTAGTTCCATTAACATCATGCAAGTTAGAGTCCAAAACAAGGGCAAAAGTGTTTGGAAAAGTAGATACGATGGAGATGTATCAAGGACTGTTTGCAAGATTCCTTCATCCACGGCAACTTCTTGGAATAAGTCTTCTACGACCTTCTGGCCAAATCCTCCGTCAGCACTCACCTTGAGCAACGTCCAGGCCGCTCATGAACTTCTGAAGGGCAAGTGGACTGCACGGGTGAACGCAAAAGTTCTGCAAACGGACGAGAGGGGAACTTCTTCATGCAAATACAAGAAAGCACTACAACACGAGGTAACTAGTACACTCCATCAACTATCTCAGTTTACTTATTCCAGATAAAGAAGTACACGCAGTCCAGTACACCTCCAAAAACGATGCAGTGCGGTTGCTTCAGTTCGTGTTGGCGAAAAATGCAGTGCACTTTCTCGGTTATGTAGTACGCTTGTATAGGTTCATTATGGATAGCGATGCAATGTGGTTGCTTCAGTTCACCTTGCGGGGTGATGCAGTCAGCGTGCAATACTTCGCAGTACCCTTTAAAACACATTGCAGTTCGCATGATTCAGTTCATTTAACCGGGCAATGCAGCTCGGTCGTTTTGTGCAAGAAATGATGTTCAATAGATACAAAATGCCACTCATAATTGACAACATTGAGAACAACAACTTTCAGAAGAGTAAAGCTTCTTATGAAAGAGATAGTGGCTGGGTTACCCTTGAGATTCCTCGAGGATTCTTCACGACAACAAACAGGGTGCAGTACTCTCCGGAAGAGGATTTTTTCCAGGAAGAAGAGGTAGTCAAAGATGACGATGATGTCACATTCGTGTGGGAGGGCACTCACCAACAGGATGATGAAGATGATGACGATGAAGATGAGCCAATAACAGTTCTCAATCCAGACTATAAGCACGAGTTCACTACATTTGGACAGCATCTCCGAATAGACAATGATGATGCAGTTGAACATGATGTTGCAACAGATGATGATTATGACTATGATGATGTGCCGCCACTCCAAAATTTTCAAACCAATCCACTGAGACATCGTCGCAACACTGGATTACCACCGCGTCCACCTGCTGCACCCCAAAACAGAGCCCAACGTCCACCTGCTGCACTGAAAAACAGAGCTCCAAGTAGACCTGCTGCATCAACTTTGACACTGCGACCACCGTCGGTGCCTCAGTCAGAAGTCAACGGCAGGTACAAATCCTCTTCACTATTGCCGCCACGTGATCCTCAACTACATAGATCTGCTATAACTCCGCCATGTCCAATATAACCCGACGAGCTGCAAACACCATCGGGTGTACGACTCTACACACATGTAAGTTTATGTCCTGAAAAAATAATAATATTTGCAGTCCATTCAGATAACATTGCAGTGCACACTGATATTTCTTGTGAGGGTTGACCTAACATCTAATACAGTCGATTCTTCTAAAAACTTAGGAACATTGCAATGCTTTATTAAACTCGTATGCACTCCTCGTATTTAAAAACAGAACAAAACAATTTATCTTATAGAGCATTGCACTTAAATGTAGGATAAAAACATGCCGTTGAACCTCATACCTGCCGCCGGAATGAAGTTCACCACATATGAAAAGGCATGGGACTTTTACAAAAATTATGCAAGATATGCAGGATTTGGCATACGCAAGAGGTCAAAACACATGACAAATGCCTACATTGTCTGCACAAGAGAAGGGACGCACAAGCAAGACTGTGTCAGATTATCACCGGAAACGTCAGAAGACATCAAAAAGGATTGGCTGCAAGGCAAAGATTCGAGTCAAAAAAAGGAAGGATGGCAAATTTGTGATAGAAATGGTTGAACTCAACCACAATCACAAGATGCTGGAAAGCCCCGGGATGCTTTTGCACACATGCTATCGCACAAAAAAGACGATCCTTTGATAGACCAGTTAGTGAAAGACATGCAATTGGACAACCACACACATGCTCATATGATGTCAATGCTGTCGCATATGTCCGATGGTCTACAATACATGGGACATACTAGCCGCGACTGGGTAAACAAGTAAGCACATCATAGAGCATATCATTTGAGCATTTTGTCGGTAATTATTTCCTGTTTGATGAGATGAGTTTGCATTGTGTTTGAAAATGCAGGAAACAAAAGTTTGCCAGAGAAGAGTCCCAAGATGACGTCAAGAACTTCTGGATTTCTTTGAGAAGATGCAGAAGATAAACCCAGAGTTCTTCTATGATTATGACGTTGATGCAGACAACCATGTAAGAAACGTCTTTTGGGCCAACGCAAGTTGCAAAGGAGCGTACGAATTTTTTGGAGATTGCGTTACATTTGACACGACGTATAAAACTAACAAATTCCACATGCCGCTGGGAGTCTTCGTGGGAGTGAACCATCATCTACAAAGCACCATATTTGCTGTTGCCCTCGCGCGAGATGAAACAATACCATCGTTAGAGTGGGTTTTCAAAATTTCTGAGGTGTATGAACAACAAGCCGCCAATCTGCATGCTCACAGGTACAAAAAAACAACACCTGCATACTTATGTTTGTTTGGCACACTTATATTTCTTCCATCTATATTACACACACAAACAACTTAAAAAACACTATTTGTGCCTTCTTAGACCAGTGTTCTTCGATGAAGGTAGCATTAAAAACTATCCTCCCACATACACTGCATAAGTTGTGTCGGTGGCATATCATGAAGAAGTACAAAGACCAACTCGCTTTGCTGTATAAGGCGCACGAGAAACTCAAGGATGACCTCAATGCAGTGCTGAACCACCCACTAATGTCGTCAGAATTTGAACGAGTGTGGAAGGACCTCATTCAGAGATACAACTTGCAAAACGACGAAGTGATGAATTCACTGTGGGATGACAGGAACGAGTGGATCTCGGCTTACTACAAGGAAATTTTCTGTGCTCACATGACTTCCACGTAGAGAAGCGAGAGCATGAACCGCATACTAAAGAAAAACTTTGTCAAAGAGAAGCATGATCTCCATCTGATTGCTCAGCAGGTTGACAAGTGCATTCAGACCAAGAAGGCCGTCGAGCATGCAGAGACAGTAGAAAATGAGGTAAACAAAATGTCTATCAAAAATTACTAAAATATAACTACAAAACAAACAATTTTTTCATTTCTCGGGTTCGTAACAGTGCATTTTTGATCATGCAGTCAGAGGTAAAGGCATCAACCCAGTTTGGGTTCGAAGTTCAGCTATCAAAAGTGTATACAAGGGCAGTGTTTGCAGATTTCAAAGAAACACTCTATCGTAGCACTTCATTCAAAGCAGAAAGGTGCCCTGAGAACCCGACAAAGTACCTCGTACACCACTACAATAGATTGGATGCATTTGACTGTGCAAGTCATAATTTCCATGTGGTCAGCGATGAACAGAAAGGTGTCCACGAATGTGAGTGCAAACTCTGGACACACACAGGTGCGACTCCTAGCAAAAAAAATCTAGTTTCTGATAGTCATGCATGAAAAGCTCACTTGCTAAACTTTAAAAGTCAACATGCATGAGTAATTCACAAAACCAAATGAAGGTCACTTTTTAAAATGAACAAATAACGAAAAATATGTGTTTATTAATTTCATGCAATTCACTTGCAAAATAAAGAAATCATGTGTTGTCTAGAGGGTTCTTTTGCGTCCATGTGTTATGCATGCTTTCTCATTTGAGAGTACTCAAGATTCCTGAGGTGTACATCATGAAAAGATACACCCGTAACACAAGATCAAATGCAACGTTTGACAGGAGAGACTACAAACAAACAACACCTGATGGAACCTCACTTTTTTGCCGTAGAAAATTGCTGACAGAAACAGCAATGGACCTTGCAAACAGAGCGACAAGGTCCGACGTTGGGTGCCACAGAGCGTTGTCTGGTAAGAGGGCACTGATCGAGGAAGTTGATGTCTTCAACGAAGAAGAAGAAGCAGCAAAACTAAAGCAAGCAGAGAAATCCCAGCATGACAAAAATTCCGAGCAGGTGGAAAATACCGAACACAACGCAACTGGTGCTATAAAAAAAGAAAAAATTCTGCCACCTCCTATTTCAAACACAAGAGGAAGGAAGAAAGGGGGCGACACAACCCAGAAAAAGGTTGCATGCAAGGAGAAAAATGATGACAAAAATAGTAAGCCACAGCCTGAGCTGGACATGTGATGAAATCAGCGGCCACAATTCCAGGACATGTACAAAAAGACATGAATAAGAAAAACGAGGACATGGCTATGCACAAACAAACAGAAATTCCACTCACAACACTAAGAAATGGACGAAACTGAGACGTTGTAGCATCTGCAAAAAGAGGAAGAGACACAATTCAAGAACCTGCCCCAAAAGAACAAGATCAGAAAATGAGGAAAACAAAGAAGATGAAATCAAAGAAGAAGATGGTGACACAACTGAAGAAGAAATGGCTTATGAAGAAGCAGACGAAGAAGAGGAGGATGGAGAAGAGAGTGA
This sequence comes from Triticum urartu, assembly GCF_003073215.2. Classification (NCBI taxonomy): domain Eukaryota; kingdom Viridiplantae; phylum Streptophyta; class Magnoliopsida; order Poales; family Poaceae; genus Triticum; species Triticum urartu. The sequence goes on along the minus strand of NW_024112032.1, from coordinate 55,437 downwards.
AAAGGACGAAGAATATGAAGAAACTAAATGAGTGGATTATGAAGAAACAGATGATGAAGAGGAGGAAGAGGAAGAAGAGAGTGAAGATAGTGAAGAGGACGAAGAACATGAAGAAACAATGCCAACAAGAGCACGAAAGGATGCTACTCACAGCGCTGGAAAATGAAAGCCGCCATCAACCAGCACGCGGGGAGCAAAGAAGGATGCAGTTCACAGCACTGAAAACAAAAGCCGCAATCAACCAGCACGCAGGGAGCAAAGAAGGATGCAGTTCACAACACTAGAAAATGAAAGCCACAATCAACAAGCATGCGGGGAGCAAAGAAGGATGCAGTTCACAACATTGAAAAACAAAAGCCGCCATCAACCAGCATGCGAGGGACTACAACACAACGCTGAAGAGACAAGAACCAACAACACCACCATGGAAAACAAAAGAAAGTGTGACAATAGGCACGCTCCAGTCACCATGGAGAAGCAGCAGGTTAACGACCAAATAGATGAACTTCAATAAATTAATCATACACATAGCAGTTTGCTTATCTGTATGACTTATGTATCAGTTAAAATTTTGTGTAAACACAAATTTCCCGCTGACTATGAGTTCTTCAATTAAACCATGTAAAGAGGAATGGTGTGTAGAGTATACCATATATATAGCAGTCTAGAGTAAACATTGACACATTTTGATCCAAAAACCATGTAAAAATGCACTTAGCTCACTGGCAGCACGAAGTTCAGAATGATAACTGAAGCAGTTCAGATGACAAAAGTACTTATTACAAAACACATCAAAAAGATGGAGTGTTCGACACGCAAATGTACTTATTACAAATCAACCTCATAACCTTAACCAATCACGTCAAACGTAATTCCAACAGTACGATCCTCGAGTTCCAAGAAGTTGAGGACAACAACTTGCTCAGACTTCAAGCCACTATCAATGACAAATTCCTTCCAGCCTTTGTGCAGACACAGCCACCCGTCAACGCCTACACGGTACTTGGCTGGTTCTAGGTGTCCATTAGGAAGAACAACTTGGAGAATTCCCTTCTTGTTGAACCAGAGATACCTAACAGCTCACTTGCGGATTTTCTACAAAAAAATTAAAATTGTTTGGCGTTGATACTAGCAGTACAATTCTCATACTTTGCACAGACCAGTAAAAACCTACACAGTACATAAACGAGCTAGATGAAGTGTACAACAGTCCAACAAGCAGTACAGATTAAACGCAATCTAATATGCAGTACGGAACTTGCAAACAAGCAGTACGCTTCTAACTATCATGAAGTTCTTGAGACTACCTGCATGTAGTACACACCGTACAAGCGGGAAAAATTGTGGAAACTAGTAGTCCTCATCTAATATCTAAGGAGTTCACATATTGTAACCATGCAAACTAAAACATGAGCTCCATGCACTCAAGCAAAAAAATAAAAACAAAGATATAAGTACATAGTGCAGTACACTTTCATCAAAAATAAGTGTGTTCGCTAAAAAACTTTAACCAACTTAAAGATTCAACACGAGGGAGGGGTTAGCAGCCCGCGACAGAATTAGGTTTTTTTTATTTTTTTTCGTTCCATTCTAATTCATCGCCCCCCCATTCACCTATCGTATCCCACGTACTAACTTAGCTAAAGATCTCACGAACTAACTCGACCCGTAGATAAGCCGATCATAACACAAAGTACACAACATCCTATACAGGTTCCCGGCCACCAGTGCGTGTGTCCACAATGCACCTACAATCCACTTGTGTGCTGTGGTTTCCCTCTGGGTATTCTGAAATCGGATGAATAGTACACAGGGTCAATGAATATGAACAATACCTCTTTGAGGTTGCAGGTGTTCTTGTGGCTTGTTGGCTGTACCCCAAGGATTGTGCCGAGCTCCAATCTCAATTGCTCCCCCTATCTACGTGTGTTTGTGTTGCCCTCTATTCCTGTTTATAGTGCCTTGGTGCCTCTCCCCAAAATTGAGGGAAGGGATCAACAACTCCAATAATGTGACAATGGACAGCTAGTAGAACCTATCCTGTGAATAAAGTAAGTCTCGCCTGCCCAAAAGCTCGGTAGCGGTGACGCCTCTTCCTGCGACTCCACGTTGGATACCCCCGTCTCTTCCACGCCTTCATAGGTCCTTCTGTTCTCGTCACCACAAATTTGTATATTATCCTGCTTCCGCATTGCCGCGAATAAATGGAATAAGGGTACTCCGCGCATCGCTTGCCCCCTAGCACCAAATAGGAAACAACAAAAAAGGACCTCGCCCAGGCGTGTCCTCATCGCTTCGCTTAGGTTTTTCTCGAACTACATGCTCTCAAAAGTGTACAGCAAAGGATGATTGTGGTAAACTAATAAGCAAAGACTCAAATCATAAAATACGCTCCAAGCAAAAACACATATCATGTGGTGAATAAAAATATAGCTCCAAGTAAAGTTACCGATAGAAGTAGACGAAAGAGGGGATGCCTTCCGGGGCATCCCCAAGCTTTGGCTTTTAGGTGTCCTTAGATTATCTTGGGGGTGCCATGGGCATCCCCAATCTTAGGCTCTTGCCACTCCTTGTTCCATAATCCATCAAATCTTTACCCAAAACTTGAAAACTTCACAACACAAAACTTAAAGTAGAAAATCTCGTGAGCTCCGTTAGCGAAAGAAAACAAAAGACCACTTCAAGGTACTGTAATGAACTCATTCTTTATTTATATTGGTGTTAAACTACTGTATTCCAACTTCTCTATGGATTATAAACTATTTTACTAGCCATAGATTCATCAAAATAAGCAAACAACACACGAAAAACAGAATCTGTCAAAAACAGAACAGTCTGTAGTAATCTGTAGCTAGCGCAAGATCTGGAACCCCAAAAATTCTAAAATAAATTTCTGGACGTGAGGAATTTATCTATTAATCATCTGCAAAAAGAATTAACTAAATATCACTCTTCCAAATAAAAATGACAGCAGTTCTCGTGAGCGCTAAAGTTTCTGTTTTTACAGCAAGTTCAACAAGACTTTCCCCAAGTCTTCCCAACGGTTCTACTTGGCACAAACACTAATTAAACACAAAAAACACAACCAAAACAGAGGCTAGATAAATTATTTATTACTAAACAGGAGCAAAAAGCAAGGAATAAAAATAAAATTGGGTTGCCTCCCAACAAGCGCTATCGTTTAACGCCCCTAGCTAGGCATAAAAGCGAAGATAGATCTAGGTATTGCCATCTTTGGTAGGCAATCCATAAGTGGCTCTCATAATAGATTCATATGGTAATTTAATTTTCTTTCTAGGGAAAGTGTTCCATGCCCTTTTTAATGGAAATTGGAATTTAATATTCCCTTCCTTCATATCAATAATTGCACCAATCCGTTTAAGGAAAGGTCTACCAAGAATAATAGGGCAAGAAGGATTGCAATCTATATCAAGAACGATAAAATCTACGGGCACATAATTCCTATTTGCAACAATAAGAACATCATTAATTCTTCCCATAGGTTTCTTAATAGTGGAATCCGCAAGATGCAAGTTTAGAGAGCAATCATCAAAATCACGGAAATCTAGCAAATCACACAAAGTTTTGGGAATAGTAGAGACACTAGCACCCAAATCACACAAAGCATAAAACTCATAATTTTTAATTTTAATTTTAGTAGTTGGTTCCCACTCATCATAAAGTTTTCTAGGGATAGAAACTTCCAATTCAAGTTTTTCTTCATAAGATTGCATCAAGGCATCAACGATATGTTTAGTAAACGCTTTATTTTGACTATAAGCATGAGGAGATTTAGCACGGATTGCAACAAGGAAATACAATCAATTAAGAGCAATTTTCATAATTAAATTCCTTGAAATCCAATATAGTGGGTTTAGCAATATCTAGGGTTTTAATTTCTTCAATCCCACTTTTATCAAATTTAGCATCAAGATCAAAAGATTCAGAATTATTGGAACGCCTTCTAGGTAAAGGTGGATTCATATTCAGTCCCATCATTATCAAGATTCATATTGCAAAACAAAGATTTAATAGGGGACACATCAATAACTTTTAGATCTTCATCATTATTTTCATAGGAACTAGAAGAACACGCTTCTTATAAAGGCATCTTTCTTAGCACGCATCCTAGCGGTTCTTTCTTTGCACTCATCAATGGAAATTCTCATGGCTTTGAGAGACTCATTGATATCATGCTTAGGAAATAGATCTAAGTTTCAAAGAATCAACATCAAGAGAAATTCTATCAACGTTCCTAGCCAAATCATCAATCTTAAGCAATTTTTCTTCAATCATAGCATTAAAATTCTTTTGCGAAGTAATAAATTCTTTAATATTAGATTCAAAATCAGAGGGCATCTTATTATAATTTCCATAAGAATTTTTGTAGGAATTACCATAATTATTAGAGGGATTACTAGGATAAGGCCTAGGATTGAAATTTCCTCTATACGCGTTGTTACCAAAATTGTTCCTACCAACAAAATTCACATCCATAGATTCATTATTATTCTCAATCAAAGTAGACAAGGGCACATCATTAGGATCAGAAGAAACACTCTTATTAGCAAATAATTTCATAAGTTCATCCATCCTTCCACTCAAAACATTAATTTTCTTCTATCGCATGCACCTTTTTATTAGTAGATCTTTCAGTATGCCATTGAGAATAATTAACCATAATATTATCTAGGAGTTTAGTAGCTTCTCCTAAAGTGATTTCCATAAAAGTGCCTCCCGCGGCCGAATCTAAAAGATTTCTAGAAGCAAAATTCAATCCGGCATAAATATTTTTGTATAATCATCCACAAATTCAAACCATGAGTAGGGCAATTACGTATCATTAATTTCATTCTCTCCCAAGCTTGTGCAACATGTTCATGATCAAGTTGTTTAAAATTCATAATATCGTTTCTAAGAGAGATGATCTTAGCGGGAGGAAAATACTTAGAGATAAAAGCATCTTTGCACTTGTTCCATGAATCAATACTATTTTTAGGCAAAGACGAAAACCAAGCTTTAGCACGATCTCTAAGCGAAAAAGGAAATAGCTTCAATTTAACAATATCATTATCGACATCTTTCTTCTTTTGCATGTCACACAAATCAACGAAGCTATTAAGATGGGTAGCGGCATCTTCACTAGGAAGGCCGGAACGGATCTTTCATGACAAGATTCAACAAAGCAGTATTAATTTCACAAGATTCAGCATCGGTAAGAGGAGCAATCGAGAGTGCTAAGGAAATCATTATTGTTGGTATTGGTGAAGTCACACAATTTAGTATTATCTTGAGCCATCGACAAACAAGCAATCCAACACACAAGCAAACAAAGCAAACGGGCAAAAGAGGCAAATAGAAGAGGAAGAGAGAGAGAGAGGGCGAATAAAACGGCAAGGGTGAAGTGGGGAGAGGAAAACGAGAGGCAAATGGCAAATAATGTAATGCGGGATAAGATTGTGATGGGTACTTGGTATGTTGACTTTTGCGCAGACTCCCCGGCAACGGCGCCAGAAATGGCTCGTTGTCGGGAGTCAAATCTTGACTTGCGCACCTCCCCGGCAACGGCGCCAGAAATTCTTCTTGCTACCTCTTGAGCACTGCGTTTCCTTCCGAAGAGGAAGGATGATGCAGCAAAGTAGCGTAAGTATTTCCCTCAGTTTTTGAGAACCAAGGTATCAATCCAGTAGGAGGCTACGCTCGAGTCCCTCGTACCTACACAAAAACAATAGCTCAACGCAACCAACGCGCTTAGGGGTTGTCAATCCCTTCACGGTCACTTACGAAAGTGAGATCTGATAGAGATGATAAATAATATTTTTGGTATTTTTGGTATAGAGATGCAAAGTAAAAGTAAAAGGCAAAGTAAAAGCAAAGCAATAATAAAGTGATGGAGATTGATATGATGAGAAAGAGACCCGGGGGCCATAGGTTTCACTAGTGGCTTCTCTCAAGAGCATAAGTATTCTACGGTGGGTGAACAAATTACTGTTGAGCAATTGACAGAATTGAGCATAGTTATGAGAATATCTAGGTATGATCATGTATATAGGCATCACGTCCGAGACAAGTAGACCGACTCCTGCCTGCATCTACTACTATTACTCCACTCATCGACCGCTATCCAGCATGCATCTAGAGTATTAAGTTAAAAATAGAGTAACGCCTTAAGCAAGATGACATACTGATGTTAGAGTGGTTCAGAGGCATCGGGTGTTCGGTCCCAGTATACTGAGACCAGAACAGCTTCTCCGTTGAGCTTCCCTCCTCGGCCTGGTAAAACTGTGCGGCATCCGACACGCTGCGGGGCAAATCTGCGAATGCTCCTGGAGAGCTCCGAATTCGGGTAAGTAATCGGTAATTTACTTTTACATGCTTGCTCTGCATATAGAATGCCTTACCCCGCCTATCTTCTTCATTGTCGATCTCCTGGAGGGCCTTTTGGGCTTCGGCCTTGGCACTTTTTGCGCTCTCGAGGGCCGCGGCAAGCTCAGACTCTCGCGTCTTCGAGTCAAGCTCCAACGCCTCGTGCTTCGTCACGAGAGCCTGGAGCTCTTGCTGCACCTCGCCCACCCGAGCCTCTTGCTTTTCTTGCTCGGTGCGCTCCTTGGCCGCTTTATCTTCGGCCTTGGACAGCACTTGCTTTAGGGTCGCCACTTCGGTCGTGGCCCCTGGCAAATTCACGATGATCCTGTCATTTTGCAATCGCATTTTTTATACATATCCACAGACTAGGTACTACTTACCTTTGTTCTCCTCGAGCTGCCTCTTGGCAAGGCCGAGCTCGTCCTGGGACCCTTTAAGGTCCTGCTTCAGTACAGCGACCTCCGCAGTCAGTGCGGCGGACGCCAGCAGCGAAGCCTGCATACGCATATTGACATACTTATATTAGACTCCTGCGATATTATTTGATCCTCTGTTCGGCTTTTCTTTGTGAACACCGAACAAAGCATCAGGGGCTACTGTCTATGCGGTAATATTTCTACTATTTAAAACACTTACCTCAAAGCCTGTTAGAAGGCTGGCACAGGCTTCAGTCAATCCGCTCTTGGCGGACTGAACCTTCTGGATCACCGCACTCATGATAGTGCGGTGCTCCTCATCGATGGAAGCGCTGCGAAGCGCTTCCAGCAGATTGTCCGGTGCCTCTGGATGGACAGAGGTCACCGGCACAGGCGTCTTGCCCCTCTTAGGAAGGAGGCCGCCTGCCCGACCGGAACCGCTGGAGGTTCCGGCGCGGTGTTCGGCTGAGGGCCGAACTCGGAGCCCTCAGGGGCCTTGTCCCCTCTGCTCCCGGAGTCCGGAAGGTCGCCTTGAGGCGCCTCCGGACTGTCTCCCCTCGACCCGGTGCCTCTTGAGACAATACCTCGGCGTCGTCCGCAGGGCAAGGGGAGGTGGCGGTCGGAAGTGGATCGCTATCCATATCCGACGAGCCCAGGGAGCCGTCCGACGATACATCGATACTGGCTCGTGGCGGCCTGCATAATTACATATCGGCATTAGGGGAAGTCAGGTGCAAAGCTTACCCTACCGTGCGCCCATGAGCGTAGTGACTATGAGGTTTACCTCTAGTGTGGCATCCCACAACAACTTACACCTCCCGGCTTGGCCCGCAACACTTGCGTACTTCCCTTCCTCATCCCACAACGGACATAATCCTTACACAGCCCGGCGTGGCTGTCCCAGAAGGAGAAAATCTCTCCTTTCTTGAACCCTTCGCCTCCCTAGTTGGGCGGCACTTTTTTTCGTGATCTCCCCTAACTTGAAGGGAGCATCTTCTTCCTCCTCCGGCGTCTCCGGGAGAGTAATGCCGTAGAAAGGTTCTATCCGGAAATAAGACGATGCTTAAAGTCTATCATCTTGGGTAAGAAAAACACATGGCGTCGGCGGAACTCTTTCGGGTTCCTGGCCTTCTTGCTTCTCTGGCACCTTGTAAGGAGCCGGAGTCAGCATCTCCGTCAGGAGACGTTGCTGGGACCTTCGGGCAAAGGAGCGACACAGTCGATCTGTCGGCCATTTCTGCCAGTCCTGTCAAAGGAACGAGGAGATCCCGCATAGAGTCAAACTATGAAAAAGAGTATCTGTAAGAGGTAAAACAGCTTACCGCGCTGGCTTGGCGCTTCGCGCAGAATCCGCGATCCTCGGTAGTAGGAGGAGGAACCTCGGCGCCTTGAATAGCACCTTCCAGGCATCCTCGTGTGTTGTATCGAAGAGCCTGTTCAGAGTTTGGTGCTGGGCCGGGTCGAACTCCCACAAGTTGAAGGCCCGTTGTTGACACGGGAGGATCCGGCGATGAGCATGACCTGGACTATTGACGAGTTTGAGCTTCTTGTTCACCATGTTTTGAATACATGTTTGGAGTCCGGTCAGCTCTTCCGAACTACCCCAGGACAGGCCCTTCTCTTTCCAGGAGGTGAGCCGCGTGGGGATGCCAGATCGGAACTCGGGGGCCGCTGCCCATGTAGGGTCACGCGGCTCGGTGATGTAGAACCACCCCGATTGCCACCCCTTTATGGTCTCCACGAAGGAGCCCTCGAGCCATGTTACGTTGGGCATCTTGCCCACCATGGCGCCTCCGCACTCCGCCTGGCGGCCGCCCACTACCTTCAGCTTGACATTGAAGGTCTTCAGCCATAAGCCGAAGTGGGGCTTGATGCGGAGGAAGGCCTCGCACACGACGATAAACACGAGATGTTGAGGATGAAGTTCGGGGCCAGATCGTGGAAATCCAGGCCGTAGTAGAACATGAGCCCCGGACGAATGGGTGGAGAGGGAATCCCAGTCCGCGGAGGAAATGGGTAAGGAACACTACCCTCTCATGGGGCCTGGGATGAGCTGCCCCTCATCTGGGAGCCGGTGCGCGATGTCGTCGGGCAGGTATCCGGCTCTCCTCAGCTTCTTGATGTGTCCCCTCCGTGACGGAGGAGACCATCCACCTGCCTCCCGCTCCGGACATGGTTGGAGAAGGTTGAGGTGGGAAGTGCGGACTTGGGCGGAGCTCGAGTGTGCGAAAATGGATGAGCAAAGGAGGAAGAAGGCGTGGATGAAAAAGGTGAATCCTTATCCCTTTATATGGCGGACGAAACTAAGCGTCCCCACTAGCCTGGTAAAACTCGCTTATCCCCCAAGCACAATCGATGGCGCGGTTGGGTTACCCACACCCGTATTGATGAGAATCCCGTATAAGGGGACACGATCTCTACTTTGACAAGACGTGTCAAAAAACTGCCTCGCGTTATGTGCGGGGCTAGTTAAAGGAAACGGTTCGAATAATCACCGGGCCGTGACATAATGTCGTGTTGCCAAAACAAGTCAGCAAATTGGATTTGTGGAAATATTATTCTCTCTACGGTGGTATGTGGAACTTATTTTGCAGGGTCGGACACTATCCTTATTCAAATTCTTCCGTGGTATATTCGGAGGAGGAACCCGCCTTGCAATGCCGAAGACAATACTGCGCGCCGGACTCATCGTCATTGAAAGCCTGGTTCAGGGGCTACTGAGGGAGTCCTGGATTAGGGGGTCTCCGGACAGCCGGACTATATCCTTTGGCCGGACTGTTAGACTATGAAGATACAAGATTGAAGACTTCGTCTCGTGTCCGGATGGGACTCTACTTGGCGTGGAAGGCAAGCTAGGCAATACGGATATGTATCTCCTCCTTTGTAACCGACCTTGTGTAACCCTAACCCTCTCCGGTGTCTATATAAACCGGAGTTTTAGTCCGTAGGACAACATACAATCATACCATAGGCTAGCTTCTAGGGTTTAGCCTCTCCGATCTCATGGTAGATCTACTCTTGTACTACCCATATCATCAATATTAATCAAGCAGGACGTAGGGTTTTACCTCCATCAAGAGGGCCCGAACCTGGGTAAAACATTGTGTCCCCTGCCTCCTGTTACCATCCGCCTTAGACGCACAGTTCGGGACCCCCTACCCGAGATCCGCCGGTTTTGACACCGACAGCCACCTACGACATGAGTGGCCTCTGCAGCACCACCTCAGTCTAGCGGTCACCCCTCCCCCCTGTCTGTCCATCTAACCCAACCTTACTTTGCTTCATCAGCTTGAAGTAAGTAACATTCTATTGCGCCGCTCTCCTAGCTATGGAGATGAAGCGCCCCAATACGCAGTCACCCGACCAGCAACTTCTGCATTTCCTTGAGGGTCTGTGGTGGACTCATGTCTTCAATGGCCTTGACCTTCTCTAGGTGGCCTCGATCCCCCTGGACACCAGGAAACCCAACAGCTTGCCGGAAAGGACACGCCAAACACGCATTTCTCCGGATTGAGCCTCAAGTCCACCTGGCGGAAGGCTTTCAAAGGTCTCCTCTAGGTCTTGGATCAAGGTCCCCGCCTCCCGAGACTTCACTACGATGTCGTCGACGTAGGCTTCAGCGTTTCTCCCGAGCTGCCGCCCTAAGGCGATGTGCATGAGTCGCTGGAAGGTTGCGCCCGACTTGCGCAGCCCGAACGGCATGCATGTAGTCAGTACACCCCACACGAGGGTCAGGAAGGCCGTCTTCTCTCCATCATCTTCTACCTGCCATCTTGATCTGGTGATATCCTGAGAACGCATCCAGGAAGCATAGCAAGTCGCACTCCGTGGAGTCGACGATCTGGTCGATGCGTGGAAGCGGGAACGGATCTTGGGGGCAGGCCTTGTTGAGGTTGGTGAAGTCGACGCACATCCGCTCCTTCCCGCCTTTCTTGGGGACGACGACGGGGTTTGCCAGCCACTCGGGGTACCCTCGCGAATGACACCCGCAGCCTCCAACTTGCGGGTTTCTTGGATGATGAAAGCTTGCTTCTCCGTGGACTGCCGCCTTGCCTTCTGCTTCACAGGCGTACGTTGGGGCACACCTTCAGGTGGTGCTCTATTACCTCCTCTTGGGACCCCTACCAGCTGATCGGGCTCCCAGGCGAACACTTCCTTGTTTGCACGCAAGAACTTCACTAGCCCTCCTCCTGACCAGGCTCAAGGTTGGCGCCTATGGTAAAGGTTGCCCCTGAGGACCCGTCCTCCTCGACCACCACTTGCTTGGTTTCTGCCTTGTCCTGAGTGAAGAACTGCTTCTTCTTGGTTGGTCGGCTCCCTTGGCCTTGGAGGTATCCGCGTCGGCGGGTCATGTCTGTCGCGGCGGCCTTGAGGGCAAGCTTGAGCACCGCCAGCCTCCTTAGCGTCCCCCTTGATGGTGAGGACACTCCTGCTCCCACATCTTCATGAGATTGTAAGCAGGATGGGTTTGCTGCCATGAACTGTGGCCAAGCTGGGTACCCGAGCGATCATTGTATGAGCCAATTCGGCGATTCACGTATGCGATTGTCGCGCTGCGAAGTCACGCCGGGAAGCGATCCCCCAGCGAGCGGCGGAACCTCCGCCAACTCCCGAGAAAGATTAGCTGCTGCGAAAGACACTCACCTCGACAGCCTGTACGGTTGTGAAGGAGCTGATGAAGGCCTTGCGACGAGAAGCACATTGACAGGCCGGCGCCGCCGTCTGACGCGTCTTGGTGATGGATACGTGGCAGATGGTGGGGCGCACAGCACAGGAGCGCACCCGAGCCGACGGTGGAGGCGGGATGATCCTCTGAAGTCGAAGGTGAGGTCGGCCTCAGGTGCGCGGCCAGGCGGAGCCCCCGGGCGCTTGGAAGCGGCGCATCTGGCGAAAGTACGGCTTGACATGCCGATCTGAGGGTGGTGCTTGCGAACCGCCGAGAAGAGCTGCGACGATGGGGGCCGCCGGTTCCCCGAAGCGAGTGATGAAGAGGTTGCGCAGCTCCTCCCAGGTGGCGACAGAAGACTCCGGCAAGTGGAGGAGCCAGGCGCGCGCGCGCCTACAAGGGCCATTGGGAACCAGTTAGGCCATATCTTGTCGTCGCCCTGGCTTCCAGAACGGCCTCCTCGTACGCCTAGCAGGAAAGCCGATCGGGTCCGCCGTCGTAGCGGCGGCATCTCCGCTTGAACTTGGGTGGCCACTGCAACCCTGCCGACCAGCAAAAAGAGGGCAAGGCTACCCGTCCCTGATCTACCCTACGGAAAATCAGAAAATACAGGTAGAAAACCTTCTAAAAACATAAATATAAAAAGAATACATTTAACCATATATACAATAAAACTAAAAAACCAGAAAAAAAGAAAATCTGTAGAACAAAATAAACACGTGGCACCCAGAAGATCCAGTGGACCGGGCGATGTGCGTCCGCCATGTGAGACGATGAAGCGACGCGCGCGAGCATGAAGGAAGACTCCGGCGCCCCCTACCTGCGCCAAATGTCGGATCATGGGTTCCGGCAAAACCCTTAAGGTTCGAACACTGGGGTGCGCGCGAAGATCTCCCCCTATCGATCCACTCCTATTAGCTAAGATCTCACGAACTAACTCGACGAACTCGCAACACAAATGACACAAGATTTATACTGGTTCGGGCCACCGTTGTGGTGTAATACCCTACTCCAGTGTGGTGGTGGTGGATTGCCTCTTGGGCTGAGGATGAACAGTACAAGGGGAAGAACAACCTCCTGAGGTTGAGGTGTTCTTGTGCTTGGTGGGTGTGAGGATGTGGTGGACTCAATCTAGATCTCCCCCTGCTACGGTGGTGGCTAGTCCTATTATATGCCCTGGTCCTCTCCCCAAATATTGAGCGGGAAGGGAGCCAACAACGGCCAATTTGAAAGGGGACAACTAGTACAAGCTATCCTGACAAAAGCAGTCTTCCTGCCAAAGGCTCTGGTGGTGACGCCGTCTTGGGCTCCACGGTGACCTCCGTCTTGCCGTCCTTCTGGTCTTGGTCTCGTTGCACCAATATGGAAACCTTTGCTTGATGCCTCGGTACTCCGCGTGTACGCCCCGAGACCGTGTGCCAGGTGTCCTCCAGTTATTCCTGTTGTTGCCTTGTCATTTGCTTGCGTGTCATGCATTGCATATCATGTCATCATGTGCATTTCATTTGCATACATGTTCGTCTCATGCATCCGAGCATTTTCCCCGTTGTCCGTTTTGCAATCCGGCGCTCCTATGTCATCCTGCCCCTTCTACCTCTTTTCGTGTGCGGGTGTTAAACGTTTTCGGATTGGACCGAGACTTGTCATGCGGCCTTGGTTTACTACCGGTAGACCGCCTGTCAAGTTTCGTGCCATTTGGACTTCGTTTGATACTCCAACGGTTAACCGAGGGACCGAAAAGGCCTCGTGTGTGTTGCAGCCCAACACCCCTCCAAAGTGGCCCAAAACCCACCTAAACCTCTCCATCATCTCGGTCGTTCGATCACGATCGCGTGGCCGAAAACCGCACCTCATTTGGACTCTCCTAGCTCCCTCTACCTATATTATATGTGTGCTCCCGGTTTTTCGCGCAGATGAAACCCTAGCCCCGCTCCTCGCGCCGCCGGACAAAACTCCCCACCACCGCCGGACATGTCCACCCCAGTCAGCCACCTCACTCCGGCGAATCAGACCACACAACGCGCCGCCGCTCTCCTCCAACCACAGCTTTCCACCTGTCCCCGCTGTGACCACATCACCGCGCGGGCCCGCCAGGCCCATCTCCGGCCCGCCCGAGCCGTGCCGGGCCCGTTCGTCGCCATCCGTCCGCCCGGGTGCCCGAGCTGCCGCGCCGCCCGTCAGCTCGCTCGCCCGCGCACGGAGCATCGCCGGACGTCGCCGCCTCGACCCCGCCGCCCTTCGCGCGCCACGCCCGAGCGCTCCACCTCGCCGGCCTCTGCCTGCTCGCGCCTTTGCGTCTCGAGCGCCTCCGCGCGCCGCCTCCACCAAACTGTGCCTCTCCGGCGACCGGAAGCCGGCCGCCTCGCCGGACCTCGCCGCCCCACCATAGCCTCGAGCTCACCGAAGTTCCGCCGTCGTCGAAGCTCCTCCACCCGAGCCGAGTCCAGATCCGGGGTCCCCACACCCGGATCCGTCCGTTTCCGGCGCCTCCCCGCGACCCCGACCCTCACTTGCCCTCGCCGGAGACCCAACGCGCCGCTGCCGCCCCTGCCATCATCGTCTTCCTCCTGCTCGAGCGAGAGGAGGACGACGAGCACCTCCTCGGGCCTTCGCAGTTCGCCCCTGGGCCGCGCCTGTGCAAGGCCCAGCCAGCCTCTCTACTACCTAGACCGAAGCCCATGAGGTGAAGCCTAGTCCCGTTTTCCCTTGCATTTTTTTCACTAGGTCTTTTCTTTCTGCAGTATTTCGAGCCACTGTTCATGGCATCGTAACTCTGCCATCATAGCTCCGTTCTGCGTGCATGACAAATCAAAATGTTCGTCTCGACGAGTACATCATTTCATCTCATTGCATCATTTTCTTTTGAGCTCATCTTGATGCCCGAAATGTTGTTGGAAGAGGGCTATGTGATGAATTTGGCAGATCTGTTTCAGCAAATAGCTATTTGTCATTTTTGCCATGATTAATGTGTGCATGCTATGATCCTGAGCTCTACATGTGTTTTGTTATATGCCATGCCATCTTACAGGGGTGCTTGCCATGTATTTTTGTGATATTTGTGGGGACTAGCACAAGCTTGCAAAGTAGCGTAATCAGTAATGCTGTTTTCAGGGACTTAGAATTTGACCAAGTCCTTGTCCTGATTTTGTTGTTATGCCATATGTTCATGTTGTTTCCTAGTGATCTGAGCCTTTTTTGAGGATGGTCAGTAAGGATGTTTTGTTAACATTGTGGTGCTCTATCCATCCATGTCTTTGTTTGCAATTATGGAACACCCTACCTTGAGTCAATCGAGCTCTACTTTTGCTATTTAATGTTCCTGGCAGATTGTTAACTTGTTTAGCGATTTTGCCGAGGATGTTGCTATTGATCCGTGCATGCTATGATGTTGTTCTTGCCATGTCTAGCTTCTATGCCATGTCTTCTTGATGGGTGTATGCTTGGTTTGTCATGTCATGCTTTGTAGTGAGTGCATCGAGCTCGTAAACATGCCTACTTGTTAACTGTTTTGCATGCTCCAGTTTTTCACTAAGTCTGAATCTGTTTATGTTTTTGCCATGTTCACATGCTTGCATTTGTATTTTCTGATCCCTTTTGGCTGAAGGTCACTAAGGGACTTTTGTTAAGTGCTTTGAGTAGCTTCATTCCATGCCTTGCTTTGCCATGATATGTTCCTGTAGCATGTAGTTCTCATGCTCTAAGTGTGCTTCCTGATGATAAATTCCAGACTTGTGTTAATTTCACAAAGTCTGAAACCTGTTATCGTTTGCCCTTTTACCATGCTTGTTTGAACATGTTAATGGATGAATTAGCCGTATCTCAGTGTTCATCTTTTGTCAAGCATTATGAGTGGATCCCTTCCATGTATTTTGTTGCCATGTTTGAGTGCTGTAGCATATTTATCTTGATGCATTTAGAAGGCTACTTGCTGTTTATCGCAGACCGGTGCCATATTTGTTTTGCTTGCCATTTCCAAACCGTGCATCCGATTCCGGTGATCTTTATATCGATTTTAACCGAAATCACCTCACCTTTCCAGTGGCACTCTTGGATTTCCAAGTTGAGGCCAGGTTCAATCATTCTTTGTCAAATCATGCATATCATACCATGTTCGTGTGTTGGTTGTTTACTATGTTGTGTGCTTCTTTCCGGTGTTGCTTCTTCGGGTTGGTTCCGGTAATGTCGTGATTGTGAGGACCCGTTCGACTACGTCCGTTTGTCTTCTTCATGGACTCGTTCTTCTTCCTTGCGGGATTTCAGGAAAGATGACCATACCCTCGAAATCACTTCTATCTTTGCTTGCTTAGTTGCTCTCTCTTTTGCTATCCTATGCTGCGATACCTACCACTTGCTTATCATGCCTCCCATATTGTTGAACCAAGCCTCTAACCCACCTTGTCCTAGCAAACCGTTGTTTGGCTATGTTACCACTTTGCTCAGCCCCTCTTATAGCGTTGTTAGTTGCAGGTGAATATTGAAGTTTGTTCCTTGTTGGAACATGGAGATGTTGTTCCTTGTTGGAACATGTTTACTTGTTGGGATATCACAATATCTCTTATTTAATTAATGCATCTATATACTTGGTAAAGGGTGGAAGGCTCGGCCTTATGCCTGGTGTTTTGTTCCACTCTTGCCGCCCTAGTTTCCGTCATATCGGTGTTATGTTCCCGGATTTTGCGTTCCTTACGTGGTTGGGTTATAATGGGAACCCGTTCATAGTTCGCTTTGAATAAAACTCCTCCAGCAAGGCCCAACCTTGGTTTTACCATTCACCACCTAGCCTCTTTTTCCCTTGGGTTAGGCCAGCCCAAGGGTCATCTTTATTTTAACCCCCCCCCCCAGGCCAGTGCTTGTCTAAGTGTTGGTCCGAAATGGGCAGCCTGCGGGGCCACCTCGGGGAAACTTGAGGGCTGGTTTTACTCGTAGCTTGACCTATCCGGTGTTGCCCTGAGAACGAGATATGTGCAGCTCCCATCAGGATGTAGGCGCATCGGGCGGCTTTGCTGGACTTGTTTTACCATTGTCGAGGATGCCTTGTAACCGGGATTCCGAGTCTGATCGGGTCTTCCTGCTAGAAGGAATATCCTTCGTTGACCGTGAGAGCTTGTGATGGGCTAAGTTGGGACACCCCTGCAGGGATTTGAACTTTCGAAAGCCGTGCCCGCGGTTATGGGCAGATGGGAATTTGTTAATGTCCAGTTGTAGAAAACCTGAAGTTGACCTTAATTAAAATACATCAACCGCGTGTGTAACCGTGATGGTCTCTTTCCGACGGAGTCCGGGATGTGAACGCGGTGTTGGAGTTATGCTTGACGTAGGTTGTTCTAGGATCACTTCTTGATCATAGTTTCTCGATCGTGCTTTGCCTTCTCTTCTCGCTCTCTTTTGCGTATGTTAGCCACCATATATGCTAGTCGCTTGCTGCAGCTCCACCTCATACCTTTTACCCTTCCTATAAGCTTGAATAGTCTTGATCGCGAGGGTGTGAGATTGCTGAGTCCCCGTGACTCACAGATACTTCCAAAACCAGTTTGCAGGTGCCGATGTTACCGAGCAGGTGACGCAACCAAGCTCAAGGAGGAGCTCGATGAAGATCTTGTCCTTTGTGTTGTTTTGTTCTAGTTGATTAGTAGTGGAGCCCAGTCGGGACGATCGGGGATCTGCGTAGCATTTGGGGTAGTCTTCTTTTATTTTGGCTCCATAGTCGGGCCTTTATTGTAACTGGTTGATGTAATGCTTTATTCATGTAATTGTGTGAAGTGGCGATTGTAAGCCAACTATGTATCTCTTTCCCTTATGTATTACATGGGTTGTGCGGAGATTACCTCACTTGCGACATTGCTTTCAATGCGGTTATGCCTCTAAGTCGTGCTTCGACACGTGGGAGATATAGCCGCATCGAGGGCGTTACACCGCGCCTGCACTTGCCCCCTTAGCACCAAAGAGTAAACAAGGACGCTGCGCGCGCTGACGCCTGCCTGGTCTCGATCGTCATGGCTCACGTCACGAGAACCTCGCGAGGTTTGCCCAGCCTTGAACTCTCCGCCCCTCACGAGCCAGCCTGGTGATCCCGCTCCTGAGGAGGTCTTGTGTCGTCCGCCTCGCGAGGCTTGGCCCCTCGTGAGGGTCTTGATTCCTTTTGATGAAGACAGACCGTACAGGCCTGCTAGCGAAGCCACACCATGGGCCGCAGACAGGCAAGTCTGGGGACCCCCGTTCCCAGAACACCGACACACTTCAATAAAACAAAAATAAGTGCGTTCCTAAAAAACTAGAAGTTCAGACTAGTATGGAACTATACAAAAAAATAGAAAACACAAAGAAAAAATCAGATCAAACGAAAAATACCATTCTGTAGTGAGTCTCCACATCTGTTGGCGTAAGCTGATGGACAAAAGGACTTGTGCGGCCAAGGCCACGGCGAAGCAGGGCGGAATAGAACGCAACAATGTTGATGTGGCCCATATCCAATCCTTCCGTGAATACTATGCCATATGCAAGCTGCTGCGCTCGCCCAGCTCGGCCCAAGACCTTGCCCCCACGACGAGCACGACGGGCCTGCGAGCAAGCTGAGCAATCGCAGTGCATCGGCACACCACAACCATGGCCGCAGCAGGAGAGATTCACGCAGGGGCCTGGAGCCATCGCAAAAAAACCTAGAAAAGGAAAAAATAAAGAGAGGCCGGAGAAAGGAGAGAAGTTGTGGCTAGAGGAGAAATGAACTGCAAAGGAAGGGTAGAAGTTGACCTACATTTATAGAAGAGGAATGCAAAAAGGTCAAAACTGAAAATTAAAGGGGAGTTAATGAAAATTATGTTACCAAGAATGAAGGACAATCAATAAAGGCTTATGTTACCAAAGAAAAAGGACCCAAAAAAGGTGTACTTTGACTACAGAAATTCCCACCAACTAACCACAGATCATTAAATAATAATTCTCTAAAAATTATAATCCACAGACCATTTTATGCATGCAGTTCTCCAGAGTATTACCATGAAGTTCACTATTTGTGTGCATGAAGTGCAGTACATGCTCAAAATGAAGAACAAGAGAAGCACTTTCGCGCATTGCACGACGCAGAAAATAGTGCACCTAATGCAGTCCTTAAATGTAAGTCATGCAGTCCGCACCGTTGGCATAAGCAGTCACAACTTTGGCACAAAGAAGGATGCACGCCATGCAAAAAATGTGTAGACTTGTAGCACAACACTACGACCAATGCAGTGCACATAGAGGCAGCAAAGTAGTGCACACCCATACACTAGAAAAAGGATACGTAAGAGGAAAAACAATAAAGAAAAATGCTACCCATGTAGTGCACAAAAATGTAGCGCAAACATGTGTAGTGCGGAATGCGTGCACATGCAGTTCAGAACCATGATCAATGCAGTGCACACCCTTACATTGGAAAAAATACTTAAGAGAGAAAGTACAAAGAAAAAAATTGACCACCATAGGTGCAGCTGGCCCCAGTCAGTCTCGTAGTAGGTCTGCGCCCACAGAAGGCGAGTCGTTCTGAGTCACATTGCATGGGGCCGGGCACACATGGGCCCACAGGTCAGAGGGCATAAAGCAAAGAGCGTTGTGTATAAGCGCCCACATAAGTAACTAGAGGAGTTTGATAACTCTGCCTCGCCAGCGCTTATAAACAGGTCGAGCGCGCCCTACACGGGCGAGCAGGGACTAAATATTAGAGCGCACACACAACGCACCAGGAACCAGTCGTGCTCACAGGCCGACTTGGGCCCAATGCGTCTTCAGTCCCCGAACGCAGGCCCAACAAGGACCACTAAGAAAAAACAATAAGTTCAAAAATAAAACATCAAAGAAAAATGAGAAACATTTTTTAAATTAATAACAACAACCAAAAAATGTGCGTGGGCACTGCCAGAAACTACAGTTCGCTCTTAATAAATAAAACGCAGGAAGCCCGAAGTCAACGTACAAATGCAGTCCGTGACGTACAACAATGTAGTTCGCCACGTGGAAGCACAAAGTATTCTTTTTTCTGAAATGCAGTTCTCTTTCTACTGCAATGCAGTATGGCTAAAATGAAGAATGCAGCCCTATTAGTTAAGCAAAGCAGTCCGACACCCCTACCCACACTACCCTCCATCTATAGAAAAACTGCATTACCATCAAAAATAAAAAAACGAGAAAAAAAGAAAAAGAACTCCATCAAAAAAATAAATGTGCCTACATATGTGTGAATCCTGATCCGATATAATTTAGTGTACGAACAATAAATTTCACTTCCATGCAGTACACTATGTGGACATATGCACTCCTGTTTTGATAGCGAAGAAGTGCACTTACTAGGAAAATTCACCGAAAACACAATCATCACATTTTTTGATAGTTGCATGCATACCTGAACTAGTCACGAAAAAAGAGGCGACGACGTTTCGGATTTCCAACGCACTAACACAGCCTGCTAGCAGAACCTCTCTGCAGTTGCCACGTAACTAAAAACACATCCCCACCACGCTACCACCCCGCTCTACCTCTCCCACGTCCTGTCACAGAGAGCAGGGGAGAAAACACAACTGCTTCGCCCCCCCCAAAACCCCATTGCATCTTCTTCTCCACACTTCCTTTCACTAACCTCTCTCTCTAGAACAAACAGGAGAGAGCAGAGGAGTCATGGCGGATGCACCTCTGCACAAGCAGCGCCGCAGGTACACCAGGGAGCTCCACGACGTCGACCTCCACGGGAACCACAAGCTCCACGTCGTTTGCACAAGCAAGGGTGAAGACATGGACAAGATGCTGTCCACGCTCAGGAGGAAGCTCGGCGGAATGCCCGTCAAACTAGTCGGCGTTGATGTCGAGTACACGTACTACGTGAAGCCACATCGGGCAGCAGTGATCCAGCTATACGTAGAAAAAGAATGCCTTGTCTACCACATCTCTGCAGCTAAAGACAGGTCAAAATAACTATGAATCTGTACTATTTCTTGTCAATATTTATTTTAAATTTTCTTCACTGCAATTGCCAATATTTAAACTTTGGTTCTCATTTTAAAAAAGCGTGGCATATGAATTCGTTGACAGTTTTCATCTGGCTGCATGTATGTCACTCATGTGTTCAATTCATGAATTATATGATCTAGCAATACACGCAGTTTTATTTTGTTTTACCAAATACAAATTATTTGACTGAACAATAGAAAACTGCAACATTACTATACAAAACATGTATGAAATTCAGTTCAAGAATACAAGCATGCACAAAACATGCATTGTTTATGCAATATATTATCAGATTTACTAGTTATGCTAAACAAAGTATTAGCAACTACTCACTGCAACAGATTCAGATATTCATATTGCAGTTTCGTTTCAGAAAAAACAAAAAAACATTGGCAGTTCTAAGAAAATAAACTATGTTAACTCTATACAAACATCTTGCAGGCCAATGGAACTAGACAAATTCCTCATGAATGGTGAGTACACCTTCGTCGGATTTGCCATTGAAGGAGACAAAAGCAAGCTGAAGCTATCTGGTTTGGAGATCAACTCCGACAACTACATTGATATTCAGGTGGAATGGAGAGACCCATACAATAAAAAGAAGTTTGACTCTTTGGCTGATGTTGCCGGTAGGATGATAGACGTTCACTACCATGACATGAAGAAAAAAATTAACCTCAAGGAGGACCATACTCTGTGGGGATTTTGCCCGCTGCCAGAAAAGCTTATCAAGTATGCAGCAATAGATGCATTCGCAACATATGAGTCATGGAGAATCATTTATGATGTCATAATGGGACTGGACAGGGCAAAAAGGGACAAGGAAGCAAAGAAGAAGAAGAACAAGGATGTAATCCAATACAGCAACTAGAAATAATCAGAGCTATGTTTAGTTTCACTTTACTTTAGTCGTTGTGTTGTTCTTTGTTTCATGTATGCAAGCTTTTGATTATGTCCATTGCTTCATATCAAACATTTCTTTTGTAAAAACAATGTCGTTTTAGAATTATCATCAAATTGTCTTTCTGTTGTTTGCTTATGTATCGTCAGTTTGCTTGTGATCAATAGCTTTCACAGAAATTAGTTTGTGTTAGAACAAGTATCCAGACAACTTTGAAAAATTTAATGTGTGATACCAAAACATACTATTCACATACAAAACATTCAAAAACAATGTTAAACAAAAAAAATTAAGAAACCTAACTACAACTCATACGTAAAAAAGAAAGATTAATGTAGTTCACAATGGCAAAAATAAGCAGTACACATGTGTCCACATGCAGTCCACTAATAGTAGTTATAGAAAAAGAAACATTAATATTAATATTTCTAAAAAATATAATCCGCAAACCATTCTAAACAAACGTGAATATAGATCACGGAACAAATATAACGCAGTTCACAAAGTGTATACATGAAGTGCAGTACATGCATAAATGTAGAACGAGAGGAGCTGTGCGGTCTCCGCGGGTGAGGTGGGACTAAATATTAGAGCACACACACAGCGCACCGGGAACCAGCCGTGCTCACAGGCCGACTTGGGCCCAATGCGTCTTACACCCCAACGGACCCAACAAATTCTCACAGCCCAAAAAAATAAAGCCCAACGACGCACAACTAGCAAGTAACTCTAGTACCCCCTCACCTAAAAAAATGCAGTCCGCTGTGCAGTTCGGTATGGGACGGAAGATGTGCTGTCAATAAAGCATTGCAGTTCGCTTAGACGATTATTTTTTCCAGCCAATCAAGAATACTACCACGGTTAGCCCGAGTCAAACCGCCTCCTCCACTTGGAGAATCTTTTCACTTCGCTACAACGGCACAATCCCACGTCACACCCTGGCTTGGTTGACAGGCACACGGGGTGTGACGGACTCGCCTACGCATGCAGTGCCACGGCAGGCCGCGTCGCCGCCTGCTCTGGCTCGTTCCAGGCTCGGCCTCGCAGGGGGTGGGGAGGGGGGTCCCGACCCCCCTCCTTATCCCCCTGCTCGGCCTCGCGCTAACGCACGTAGTGCGCTTGGTTGATATGCGTAGTGCGGACATTTCTGTTTTTCCAACAATAGGGCGCACGCAACCCTAGAGCCACACCCCTAAGATAGACAGGGAGGCGACGGGGTGTGACGGACTCGCCTACGCATGCGGCGCCGCAGCACGCCGCGTCGCCACCTGCTCCGGCTCGTTCCAGGCCATGACCTCGCGCGACCCTCCTCCCCACCCCCTGCTCGGCCTCGCGCTAACGCACGCAGTGCGCTTGGTTGACAGGCCCAGTGCGGACATTTCTGTTTTTCCAACAATAGGACGAACGCAACCCCAGAGCCACACCCCTAAGATAGACAGGGAGGCGACGGGGTGTGACGGACTCGCCTACGCATGCGGCGCCGCGGCACGTCGCGTCACCGCCTGCTCTGGCTCCTTCCAGGCTTGGCCTCGCAGGGGGGTGGGGAGGGGGTCACGACCCCCCTCACACCCCCTGCTTGAACTCGCGCTAACGCATGAAGTGCGCTTGGTTGACAGGCGCAGTGCAGACATTTCTGTTTTTCCAACAATAGGAGGCACGCAACCCCAGAGCCACACCCCTAAGATAGACATGGAGGCGACGGGGTGTGACGCACTCGCCTATGCATGCGGCACCGCGGCATGCCGTGTCGCTGTCTGCTCCGGCTCGTTCCAGGATCGGCCTCGCAGGGGGGTGGGGAGGGGGGTCATGACCCCCCGTCCCACCCCCTGCTCGGCCTCGCGCTAACGCACGTAGTGCGCTTGGTTGACAGGTGCAGTGCGGACATTTCTATTTTTCCAACAATAGGACGCACGCAACCCTAGAGCCACACCCCTAAGATAGACAGGGAGGCGACGGGCTGTGACGGACTCGCCTACGCATGCGGCACCGCAGCACGCCGCGTCCTCGCCTGCTCCGGCTCGTTCTAGGCTCGGCCTCGCAGGGGGTGGGGAGGGGGGTCACGACCCCCCTGCCACCCCCTGGTCGGCCTCGCGCTAACGCACGGAATGCGCTTGGTTGACAAGCGCAGTGCCGACATTTCTGTTTTTCTAACAATAGGACGCACGTAACCCCAGAGCCACACCCCTAAGATAGACAGGGAGGCGACGGGGTGTGACGGACTCGCCTACGCATGCGGCGCCGCGGTACTCCGCGTCGCCCCCTGCTCTGGCTCGTTCCAGGATCGGCCTCGCAGGGGGGTGGGGAGGGGGCCTCGCGCTAACGTACGCAATGCGCTTGGTTGACAGGCGTAGTGCGGACATTTCTGTTTTTCCAACAATAGGACGCACACAACCCCAGAGCCACACACCTAAGATAGATAGGGAGGCGATGGGGTGTGACGGACTCGCCTACGCATGTGGTGCCGCGGCACGCCGCGTCGCCACCTGCTCCGGCTCGTTCCAGGCTCGGCCTCGCGGGGGGGGGGGGGGGGGGGGCGTGGGGAGGGGGGTCACGACCCCCTCCCCTCTACTCGGCCTTGCGCTAACGCACGCAATGCGCTAAGTACGGGGAATACAGGAGCAATACAAATCTATAGACAACTAAGAAAGGGGGCCCCCAACCCCCCACCTTACCAGTACAAACAATAAAAAACCGACTGCAGGACGCAGCTTTAGGCAAAGCAGTGCATTTGGTTAGGCAAAGCAGTGCAGTATCATAAAGCAATGCAGTTTCGGATACACACATGAATACAGGGTCTGTGGCAAGTGCAGCACAAAATTGTAGACAAATGCAGTGCTTTTTGTTGGACGAAAAAGTTCGGCATCACATACAATGCACTTTATGGGACACGTATGATACATATAAGCGTGACAAATGCCAGTTCACGCAGAACGTGGTCGTCAACAAAATAAAAATATACACATATATATACTGTATGAGTTATTTATATAAAATACACATACACATACAAATTCGTCCATATACGCTGCTGCAAAAAGCAGACGAAAACACAACAAATAGAAAAAAGTATTTTCATACATTATCTGGCTTAGACAACACACAGTACAAAACATGAACCCTAGTTCTTGTCCATACACAGGCTTTTGCCTAGTAGAAACAAATGCCAAATGACTATTACTGCATCTGCGAGTTACTGCATCTGCGACTGCGTCTGCGATTGCGACAGGGAAGTAAGCCCGAGGTCTGCAATCAGATATCATAGCTCAAGCGGCATGTCTTCATAATACAACATGTTCAAAGGATTGAACAACAGTTGGAACATGTACTCCGCCTTCCAATCTTCAGCAGCAGGCTGAAAAAAGAAAAATTTAAAAATGCAAACTAGTGATTAAAAAAAGGTTGTCATGAAGAACAAAAAGTGAAAAAGTAAAAATGATAATAATAAAGTAACAAGAAAAAGAAGAAAACAGAGAAGGTGTTATGTCGGATTTGATGATTTTCTCAACTAGACGTTGGCCGTCATACAATTGCGTCACCCCCAGAACATAGATTCCGCACTCGTTTGCTCCCTGCACTTACACGACCGGGTAAGAGGGCTTCTCTGTCAATTTAACCTAGTCAAGGTGGTTCTTAGATTTATACATTTTTTCACCATAAATCGCCTTCAGCAGCTGAGTCGTCCTCCTCATCTGGCAAAAAAAGGAAGCACAAAGTAAAAATAACACACATCACAGATCAAATTACTATTCAGACGAACCAAAAAATACAAAGTTGTTCTCAACGTCTAGACAGTCCCTCTTTTAAATGCACGTGAGGTCATTTCCTTTTATGTACTTTTTTACACATATTAGGGGTGTGTGTGAGAAAATGCAGTTCTGTCACGCATATGTTGCAGTGCACTTCATAAATAAGTGTGGTTCTATGTGTGCTAACATTGCATGTGCAGTTTATAAAAAAATGCAGTAGCAGAAACACAAAAAAGCTTTGCACTTAGCAAGAAAAAATGGCATACCACTTCAGTGCAATCTGCGTGGTAGTCAGTCCTGCGCCACTTTGTCATGACATCAGGATGGCCAGTGTACTTCCTAGTGTCATGGATATCAAACGCCTAGCGATGCTAGTTCATCGTGTATAAGGAATAATGACCATCACTACAAAAAAGACACATCCGTGATATTTTGGGCCGAACAATTTTTTTTCTGTCATACATATGACACTTCTATGACGATAATTATGACAAAACCCGGTATCATCATAGATGTGGCGGGCTCCTACTTCTATGACAAAAAGTCATGACAGAAAATGGGCTTTTCGTCCTGGGCGAGCCGGAGACGCGGCTGCATGACATTCTTTGGACCGTCCATGATGGAAAAAAACATGGTAGAAGCGTGGGGGGGATTTCGGGGAGTTCCCAGTTACGGTGGGAGGTCGGGGGCCGAGCGATGCGCGTTTCTCTCGTACACGTACGTGTGTGTGTGCGAGGCGTTGGCTCTAACTAAACCCGAGCGAGGCGTTGGACTCTAACTGAACCCGAGCGATTGCACTGCAGGCTACGCGTTACTGAACCCGAGCGATCGATCGATGGATGTTAACTGAACCCGATCGAGCGATTCCTTCGCTACTGCTGCTAACTGAAGCCGATCGATGCTGCCTCTGGGATGAACAGTGAGCGTTGCAGGGGGGGGGGGGTTGGATGAACAGTGAGCGGTGGCGTTGCCTCTGGATGAACGGGACCCCGTGGTGTGGTGGAGGGCTGGATGAACAATAGACGGTGGAGGGGTGCCCGTGGAGGGGTGGTTGAATAGGACCCCGTGGTTTGGAGGGCCGGATGAACAGTAGACGATGGAGGGGTGACCGTGGAGGGGTGGTTGAACAGTAGCCGATGGAGTAGCGCGCGGTGGAGACTGGATGAACAAGAGCCCGTGGATGTTGGAGGAGGTTGACGGTAGCCCGTGGAGGCTGGAGGAGGTCGACGGTGGAGATGAACAGTATCCCGTGGAGTCCCGTTTTGCGGTACGCCACACCCCTCCCGATGAACAGGACCCCCGTTTCGACCGTAGGAGGTCCGTTTCGTCCGTTTTGCAGTACGCCACACCCCTCCCGATCAACAGGACCCCTGTTTCGACCGTAGGAGGTCTGTTTCCTCCGTTTTGCGGTACGCCAGACCCCTCCTGATGAACAGGATCCCGTTTCGAACGTGGCCGGTCGAACACAAGGCCGTTTCCTCCGTTTTGCGGTACGCCAGGCCTTGTTTCCATCGCCTGTTCCATCCAAGCCCTCCCGATGAACACGACCACACATTCTGTTCCGACCCAGCCGGTTGGCTCCCACGCGTTTCGTTGCCTCCCGATGAACACGACGCGTTCCGTTGCCTCCCCATGAACACGATGCATTCCGTTGCCTCCCCATGAACACGACGACGATGTTGTTTCTCCGTTCCGGCCCAGCCATGTACACGAGCCCTGGTCGTACGTATGCGCGAGTAGGCGTTCGAGACCCTGCCCGTATGTATGTACGTGGCCGTATTTTCTTTCTTGCACCCTGGTCGTTGTACGTACGTGTACATGCTACGTGCGTGCCTCTACTACAACACGTGCGCGCCTCTACATCGACCAGTATATATGTACGTACACGTTCATGACCAGAATGACAACGCTACGTATGCTTCGACCAGGTGGGTCCCGACTGTCAGGCACTTCCTTTCCTGCGAAGATGTAGCTGGTGGGTCCCAGCAGTCAGGGGGGCGAATCATTTTGTTTTTTTTGCCCGGTCGCACTTCCTTGCGTGCGAAGATGTAGCTGCTGGGTCCTAGCAGTCAGGGGGAATCATTTTTTTTGCCCGGAGGCACTTCATTGCGTGAGAAGATGTAGCTGGTGGGTCCGAGCAGTCAGGGGGGCGAATCATTTTTTACGGACGCACTTCCTTGCGTGCGAAGATGTAGCTGGTGGGTCCCAGCAGTCAGGGGGGCGAATCGTTTTTTTCAGACGCACTTCCTTGCATGCGAAGATGTAGCTGGTGGGTCCCAGCAGTCAGGGGGAAACGTTTTTTTTTGCAAAATACGGTGGCCCGTCTGGTGGGTCCCCGCTGTCAGGTGGAGGAATAATTATTTTTGCACATAATAAGGAGGCACTTCCTTGCTACGACCATGGACCCGGCTGTCAGCCTCTCCACATACAGTCCACATCCGATGGAAGCCATTCCTTGACCACGTTGACCACGCCGCACCGAGAGCACCAGGGCAGTGGACAACGGCGAGGCCTAGGAAGGGGACGACGTGGAGCCGGGGAAGACGCGGCAGTGGATGCCCATGCATAGAGGAGTATGAGGGTTCATTCGTTCGGCTGCGGTGTGAGGCTGTCGTCGCCACAGAATAATAGGGGGTGTGGGTGCATAGAGGGATGGCCTGGCCAGCGGTGGGAGTTGTAGGGCGGTGAGGCCTCCGCGTCATCACAGCCGGCCACGGGCGGCAGGAGCAGGCGGCACGACCAGCGCTGCTTTGGGCGGCTGAAGCAAGAAGACCAGAGGTTGAAGAAGCACTACGGCTGTTGGATGGACATCGTACGGTCACTGGAGCTAGAATCGTTCATATATTGACTAAAGTTGACAAAGGCCTCCGTCCCAGTCAACTTAGTAGGCCCACAAGTCAGCCTCCCACCAAGGTGGGTCCCAGGTAGCAAGGGGTATTCATTTTTTTGTGCGTAATAAGGAGGCACTTCCGATGGGTCCGAGCTGACAGTGGGGGGAACGTTTTTTGCCGGCCACGGGAGGCGGGAGTAGGCAGTCACGCCGGCGCTGCTTTGGTGGCTGGAGCAAGAAGATCAGAGATTGAAGAAACACGACGGCCGTTGGATTGACATCCAACGGTTACGTCTGCTAGAATCGTTTGTTGACGTATATAATAACTAAAAAAATCTTGCATACGCATCAACTAAACAGGCCCACAAGTCAGACCACTCCCTCTTTTTTTAATAATTTATATATAGCTCATGGCAACTTCTTATGAAATTTATTGCAGTCGTTTTTTTGGTTGGCCAGGGCCAATTTCACATATTTCTGTGGGTTCCAAACTATTTTTAATACCGAAATGTCGAGCCAGATTTAAAGTACTTTGAAGATATATTTAAATTAGGTTAATGCCCAATGAAATAGGAACCTGAAAATGTGAAATTTTTTTAGAAATTATAAAGTAATTGCCAATTTGTCATCTGTTTTTATATTTACAACCCATTTCATATTACTTTCAAGATTTGCATGCGTCTTGAAAGAGTTGCAGCCCATCAGGGCGTAGAAAAATAAGTAGGCCTGGATTGGGTATTCTTCAGAAAAAAATAAACGGGGCTCATTTTCGTAAAGAAAAAATAGCTGGGCTGGTCACATGGTGAACATAAAATATAAGCCTAGGCTAGACAGGCCACAGCCTAGTTTAAACCCTACTCCGTCTCAACAATACCAAACAAAAAAATACTGCTCGAGTAGCTACGTCCCAGGTGTCAGCCAATCTTGTGTTGTTCTCTTGTCTATTGACTATACACGCTCACAATGTCGTGGGTCCCAGATGTTAGGAAAACACTAGGAGGAAGCATTTTATTTTTCCATACACTGACGTGGTGGGCCCCTACTGTCATCCTCTACATGTACTTCTGTCGATTCCTGTTGTTTGTTGACCATGTTGACAACACGAGAGGGCGGCGTCGCTGCGAGCGCACCAAAGCGCACGGAGGACGTCGGCGTTAACGATTTTGGAGACGATGGGGCGGCAATGCGTGCGCTTCGCCAGCCGTGGGAGGCGGAAGCAGGCGGCCCCGCCGACGCTGGTTTGGTTTTGGCGGCTGGAGGAAGACAGAACTGAAGAAACACGACAAACTAGAAAAGCAGCAGGAGTACTTAACAACCTAAACTGAAACCAGCAGGGGCACTTAACAACCAAAGCTGAAAGCAGTATGAGTACTTATACAGGTTCAACCATACAAAGCACGCCTCGAATAGTGCTACTTTGCCTACAGTTAACCAAGGGTGAGGCCGCCAAGCCCCAGAACAAGGCCCAGGCACCACCCCACGCATCCACAACCTTCTGAAAGCAGCTTCATCTCGCAACATGGTCAATAAACAGGATATTCGCTTTAGAGCCGTGGAAAAGCATGAACATAATTTTCTATCCTATTCTCCAAGATGGACGGGCCTTCATTATTTGAGACCACCCATGCATAAGTATATTTTCACCTCCAAGGGGAATTGAGTAGGTCGACATAAATATCATGTTGTGACCAAGCGCAAGTCTGACCCGACCATGGTCAGGCATCTGTATAGGAACAATAGAACTCGGCAGTTCCTGTTTCAAGAAGATCACAACTGTAAAATTGTGTATAAGCAATAGTTTATGAGCAACAAATATAACGGAAAATAGCTCGTACCATAAGTTTCTTGACATAGTTGGACCTGTTCAACGAGTGTAGCAGTGGCACACATATCCCACGTGGCCTTCCACCATTGAAACGCCCCACAAGGACCTCAAGACGATCAATAAAGTGTAGGAACTTGTGGATGTCGATCCAGTCAACTTCAGTGCCATTAGTAATAGCCGAGTTATTACAGAGTAACAAACGAGCAAACTGCTTAACTCTGAAAAACCTACACGTGCCACCAATTATAAGAAAATATTAGTTAGAAGTAGCATCTTCGTGAGAGATTCGTTGCTACTTCTAAAGTTAAATTGTGATTAGTTAGACAGAATAGGTGGATTAAGAAGTAATCGAGGCAACAAGCAAGAACCAGATACAAAACTAACATGGATGAACAATTGGAACGATGTCGGGGTGGAAGATCGCAGTGAAGATGAGACCAGGTTCTGCTATTTCCATCAACATTCGTGCACCAACTTTCAGTCTGTAACACTTGAGAAAGTTTATCCAAGTTCGGCCATCAAAAAAGCAGCGATCTTCTTGGTTCATGAACCCAACTCGGAACTTATATCCATGGCTTGTCTTCACTGTGACCATTAAACTAGTGTATTCAGTTATGGCAAGGTCGAGCATCTTGGGTACATGTGTTCTGGCAGAGAAAATAATACACTGCAGGAAAAATAATATGAGAACACAGCATGTTCAAAAACCCCCACCCTCCCAGACAGAAAATAGGATTCTAGGAACATATTGTGCGCATTTCAAAATGTTGTGTTAGGATGAGAAGGAACAAGTGTGGCGTCTCGCCGAGGGCGCAAAAACCTGTAGGGTACTTACACTTTGGGCACTACAAATGAAACACAGTAGATTCAGTAGGAAGAAAAATGCATCAACGGCGGCGGCTGCCATCCTAGGATTACCTGCGACCAAGGGACTTGGATTTATCGGGGATGGATGAAGAATTCGTACCTGGTTCTCCATGAGAAAACCCTATGCAATTGCCGAGAGGGGGTTTTCTCTGAACAAGCAGATGAGGGATAAGGGGATTCAGGCCCAGTGAAATATTGCCGCTTCGTCCGTCCAGCTTACTGCTAAAGCTGGAAAGGGGGGGTTGTGATTTGACGGCTCATTAGGCATTACTGCGGCGCTACGACCGGGGTGTTTCTACCGTGAAGTTGTGCACTCTAATTTGTGCATATGGCACGTGGACCCCGTTGCCAGTTGCCCCACATATCAGCGAAAGGATGTAGAAAGACAGGAGTAACTAGTTGCACATAAATATATTTTTTGACAGAGAGATACTCCCTCTGTAAAGAAATATATAAATATTTTATATCACAGGCTCACCTTGCCGAGAAATATACTCCCTCTGCAACGCACGGGCATTATGGGGGTTCAGCTGAGAATATAATACTCAGATAGGCTCACGGTTCTGGACTTTGGGCCGCAGGCCGACCCTGCATGTTTGGGGGCCCATGTGTTCTACCTCAGCGCTTTTCATATTGCAAGCGATCGGTACGGCGCTGGTTTTAGATGTTGTCGCAAGGAGAATACACAAAATTGAATAAAGCACGACAGCTGTTGGAATGAAATCGAACGACAGTTCCTAACTAGCAATCAGAGTTGCAATTCTATCAACGATATACCATGTGATAAATAATACTATCATACTACTTATACACACAGGACACTTGTTTCACCATGCCAGATTATTACATCAAAATCTCTCGGAGGATAGATCAGTTCGGCAGTTGCGTGCTGCTACTGAAGAATTTCAAAGTTGATTTGGACCAGCTCTCCATGCCGAGAAAGTTCGATTTTGACATCATCCCCTACCGCAAGATATGATTTAGATTTGAACCTTGAACATCCTTTAGCATCAATGATAATGCGACCATCCTTTGTACTTACGGTATATTGAGCAGGTTCATTCACACCAAGGCTATGCATGGTAAGAGAAACTTGGCCGCGATCGCCCGGATTGTTGAACGACTCCCCGTTGCTCTAGGAATTCTCTGTTTGCAAACAAGAAGACATACCCAAACAGTTAGATCAACACAGTGAATCATGTGAAACAACATGGAAAGAAAAAAAACAAAGCACTTGGGCGGCCAATGCTTACCAAGAAGGTGGACATGTCGGTTTTTGTAAGGACTTTGGTATATGAAGTGCGAACTACAGCCCAGTCTGTTGCCGGTGCAACTGCACAGGCCAGAGCAGATGCAGGTGAAAGTGTTGGTGCAGGTGTCGTACCAGCTGCTGCTGCCGGAGATGGTGCTCCTTGTAGAGCTGGTGCCGGTGTCGGAGCAGGTGCCGGTGTCAATGCCTGATCCTCCGGTAGATCAGACTGATCTGCTGACGCGGTCGGTGCCCAATCCTCAGTTGGATCAGACTGAGCTGCTGCCGCTGTCAGTGCTAGAGCAACTGCCGGTGCTTGATCTGTGCGATACAACGGCGATCGTGTCTGGTCTGCTATGATCAGCTTTCTAACTTGACTAGGATCCGTGACAGTGATCTAGTTTTTTTCTTCATTTCTTTTAAACACGAAAAGGACTAATTGTGGCGTTTTTGTTAAACCAAACTACAGTTCATCATAGGGATTCAGCTTGTACTCAGACAACAGAGTGATCCAATTTTTTCCAGTAATATAAGTGATGGACAGTGCCTTCGTTACTGACACGACATAAGAAGTGAAACCTGCAAAAATAGCCATCGTAGAGCAAACCAAACGGTTTATTCTGTGATGAATGTCACATGGCAAAACCTGCATCGTAAAATTGTAGGAAAAGAAAGAAAACATGACATTAAATCAGTAAGATTTAGACAGTAAATCAATAAGATTTACTTGATGTGACATGAGTGAATCCTTACCAGGAAATCACTATGTT
The DNA here is from genome assembly GCF_003073215.2 of Triticum urartu. Taxonomy (NCBI): domain Eukaryota; kingdom Viridiplantae; phylum Streptophyta; class Magnoliopsida; order Poales; family Poaceae; genus Triticum; species Triticum urartu. The sequence goes on along the minus strand of NW_024112032.1, from coordinate 22,828 downwards.
GAAGTACTAAATAGAAGATTGATCGTCCAACTACGCGTGGCATGCAGGGGGCCCGCCTACTCCCACAAGCAGGACAGTCCAAAGGTCGTGACAAATCGTATGGACCGAACATCCATGGGACTGGAAATCCTGGTGGGTTTGATAAACACTGCAATGCATACAGATATTGGAGTGTAACCATAATTGATAAACCGTCCTCACAAAAAATATGATCTGGATACTTCAAAATATACAGACTGAATTGAGTGGACAAACATTAACATAGACCGTTCTCAGGACTGACCACACACCAAAATAGGCAGTACTAATAAACAATACAGGGTTCACAAACACAAATCAAGTACTGAACAATAGTACTTACTACAGATAAGCAAAGTTGCACTAACTAAACTCTGCAGACTATTTCTTGCCACCGACCTACGGGATGAACCCCACATAATGGACTAGGCCATGGACTTCGTGTGAGATGCCTACATGCACCATCACCATCTTGTCAACCTTGGAGAACCTAACAGAGTGGTCTTTCCACTCATAAACATGATGATGAAGACAGGCCGCATCAGATTTGTTGGGAAGCTTTACAAGAACCACACCATTCATAATCGAAGGCACAGCCAGGAAATTGTTGTGGTCAAGTATAGCCTCGAGAACACGCCTGGCAACAATGCTACAGGAAAACACTAGTTCGGGACACGTGGCGACAAGGACACAGCAGCTAGATAGTTCAGCAGTAGAACTCATCATCAGGTCTTCCAGTTCACACGGCATGACTTTGAGAACTTCATCTCCACCGCGGACCTGGTTCTAATTCAAACAGAAACCATATTTTATTACTACCTCCGTTCAGAAATATAAGATGATTTTCGATATTATACTCCATATATGACTACATATACGCACAGAAATGAGTGAACAAAGACACTAGAACATGTCTTCAAAGGCATGAGAGCAGAGGGATTACATGCAATATCCATAACACAAGTTACTGAGGCAAATATACCCTCTTAAAAGGTAGCATTGATGTTCATAAAGTACTCCCTCCGTCCCAAAATTCTTGTCTTAGATTTGTCTAGATACGGATGTATCAAGTCACATTTTAGTATTAGATACATCCGTATCTAGACAATCTAAGACAATAAATTTGGGACAGAGGGAGTAGTTAAAATTAGTCTATAAGAAATCAGGGTCAACCTCTCGCATGTTTTGGTCAAGAGAGGAATTTAGAACCATCATTTGGCACACTAAAATCACATGCAAGATCACCCAGAAATTTGTACTACCAGTACTAGTACTGCGTGTTAGATGAAAAAACACGATCAAGATCGAGAAAAAGATCATCAACAAGAGACATTACCTGGACTTGCTTAATGAGGGATCCAGGAGAGGGGGGCTTGGACAGGGCGATGGCTTTGAGCTTGTCTGCGGTAGTCTCGGTGGGGTGCTTGCGCTTCTTCGTACCATGAGCCTCGATGGTTTCGGCCAGAGCCATAGACATCACGTCGGCCGGTGCTCCGGCATCCATCCAAGAGAGGAAGCTGAGAGAGAAGAGTGAAAGGAGGAACGAGATGAGGGAGAAGCGAAGTGAGTGAGGGTTTTCTTCAAGAGAGGAAGCTGAGAGAGAAGAGTGAAATGATGGTTGCTTCGTCCGTCCAACTTACTGCTGGAAAGGAGGGGGTTTTGTGATTTGATGGCTCATTGGGCTTTACTGTGACAGTTCGATCGGGGTAGTCTACCGTCACTCTACTACGGAGTAATTTAGTGCATGGCTGGTGGACCCAGGTGCTGGCTGTCCCACACATCGATGAAAGTGAGTAATTTAGTGCATGGCTGGAGGAGGATCCGCACGGTAGAGCGTGTCCACTGTTTTTCTGAAGAAAAAAATGAATACAGCAAGCGTTTCCACTCTTACAATGGAGGAGTGCGAAACACGGCAGCCACTTGAACATACACATTGCTCCTACTACTAGGCATGTGCAGTGGTTCATACGTCAGTACTACACAATCTAGTTGCTAGTGTAGTAAGATATGACGATAACAAATGATGTTGTGCGCATGTCAACTACTCCTATATGTAACATAGTACCGCGTTTTCGACTGTCCGGTCGAGAATGAACGGTGAGATCAATGTTAACAGAACTAGGTCCACAGCGCACGGAGAGTACGGTGCTACAATACTCCACGAAACATGAACCATATGAAGCACGAATAGTGTTAGGCAGGGTGTATGAAGGGTGCACGGGATGGGAGCAAAAGTTCCCTTCTCGACCCACTTTTGGGTGTTTGGCAGAGTGCATGAAGGGTGCATGAGTCCACACTAGTAGGTTGAAAAAAATACACGAAGAGGAAACAACTATATTGAGATGAGAATGCAACCAAACACACCCACACGCTTTGTGCCACAGTGACTGATTTGCACCGTCTAAGTTTTATCCAACGGTCATGTTGCGCCAAGACATGGACATGCCCATGCAGAGGACGCCTAAACACCACCGAAGTCATGTCTGTGTTCTGGGAATGGGGGTCCCCAGACTTGCCTGCCTGCGGCGTGGCTCAAGCGGGGGCCCAGCGCGGCCCATCTTCATCAGCTCAAGCTCAAAGACCCTCGTGAGGGGACAAGCCTCGCGGGGCGGACGACAGGAAGCTTCCTCAAAGGCAGCCTCATCAGACAGGCTCGTGAGGAGGCGGAGAGATCAAGGCAGGGGTACCTCGCGAGGAACCCGTGACGCAAGCCGTGACGATCGAGACCAGGCGGGCGCCGGCCTGCGCAGTGTCCTTGTTTCCCCTTTGGTGCAAAGGGGGCAAGCACAGGCCAAGGCATCAGGCAAAGGTTACCATTCCAGTGCAATGAGACCAAGACCAGCAGGACGGTAGGACGGAGGTCACCGTGGAGCCCAAGACAGCGTCATCGCCAGTGCTTTTGGCAGCCGAAGACCACCTTTGGTCAGGATAACTTGTACTAGATGTTCCCCTTCGAAATGGCCAATTGTTGGCGCCCTTCCCGCTCATTATTTGGGGAGAGGCCAAGGGCCTCTATAAATAGAGCTAGCCACCACAGAGTAGAGACATCTAGACACCCCAAGAACATCAAGAGATCTGGTAGAACCCTAGCAGAGAGAGAGAGAGAGGCGATGAACTCACCCTAGCAGTTCATCGCACCAGCTCAAGAACACCTCTCGCGAGGCTGTTCTTCCCTTGTACTGTCCATCATCAGCCCCAGAGGCAATCCACCACACCACACACTGGAGTAGGGTATTACACCACAACGGTGGCCTAAACCAGTATAAACCTCGTGTCTCTTGTGTTGTTCATCATTTTCATCTTAGTTCGCATGAGAGGATCAGACGTAGATCGGTAGGGGAGAGATCTCCGCGCGCACCCCAGTGTTCGAACCTCAAGGGTCTGCCGGAACCCGAAACCCGACATTTGGCGCGCCAGGTAGGGGTGCGCCGGAATCTTCCTTCCGCTTTTCGCGTGTGATCTTCCGTCGTGTCCCATGGCTGACGCTCGTCGGGCTCGCGCCGAGCGCCGGGCTGCTCGCGCCGCTCGCGTCGCCCAGACGGCGCCCGTCGGCGGCCCCCCTCGTCGTTCCCCGTCGCCCGCCGCCAACGCCGCCACCGGCCCGGCGGGGAACGAGCAGCAGGCCTCGTCCCAGCATCCCTCGGTGCGGCGGGATGGCCGCACCGCCACGTCGCTGACTCCAGCTGGCTCGTCCGACGCCCGTCGCGCACCCATGGATGCGCACGCCTCACTGCTCTTGGCGCGGGAGCTCCTGCACTATCGCCCCGTCGACGACCTCTACGAGGACTGGCTCGCCCGCATCACCGAGCTCGTCAGTGCCGCAGGGGGCTCCCCCTTGCGGTCCCTCTCGCTGCCTCGCCCTCCGTCCCGTGCAGGGGGCGAGGATCAGGAGGCGCCTCCGCCGCCTCCTCCCCAAGAAGGTGCCTTGGCTCCAAGGCGCGCAGCCCCAGGGCGGACCCTCCACGTCCGGCGCCTGCGCAGCAAGAAGGGAGCTGCCAAGAGATCCCACGTCCCCGGGAAGGTGCTCGCGCGCTCCCAGCGCGCGCGCCAAGATCGCGCCCCAGCGCCTCCACGACAAAACCCCGCGCTGCTCCCAGTGGCGGCGCGTGGTGACCCGCAAGAACAAGTCCAGCACCAGCAAAGGGCGCCGGTGGCCACGGCGGGCTGCCTCGCCTTCACCCCCGAGCTGCGCGGCGTCACATGGCCAGGCAAGTTCAAGCCTGACCTCCCTCCCCGCTACGATGGCACAGCGGACCCCGCGGAGTTGCTCTACGAGCTGGGCATCGTAGCCGCCAACGGAGACGAAAGGTCATGGCGAATTGGTTCCCCATGGCGCTCAAGGACGGCGCCCGCACCTGGCTCCTGAACCTGGCTCCCGGCACGATCTCCTCCTGGAGCGAGATGCGCACCCGCTTCATCGCCAACTTCTAGGGCACTTACGACCGACCCCCGGCCATGAGCGACCTGCACCGCATCAAGCAACAGCCAGGAGAAACCCTGCAGAAGTACATCCAGCGCTTCAACTACGCTCGCCTCAAGATCCCCAAGGTGACTAAAGAAGCCATCATCTCAGCCTTCTCTGACAGCGTGCGCGACATCAAGATGAAGGAAGAGCTAGCAATCCATGAAGACCTGTGCACATCCCTGGAGCTGTTCAACTTGGCGACCAAGTGCGCCAGGGCTGAGGAAGGGCGTCTCTCCCTTCTCAAGATCCCGGCAGCCGACCCGGAAGAAAATAAGCTCAAGTCCAAGGACGTGAAGCACAAGGGGGTTGTCGTGCTAGCAGCGGAAACGGACACCAAGCGAGGCAGGGATCAGCCTGAGTCATCCAAGGGCGGACGGTACTGCGTGTACCACAACCTCCACACCCACAACACCAACGAATGTCAAGAGCTCAGAGCCGTGCGAGATGGGCGAATCAGCCGACGCCCAGAGCGCAACGACAGGGGCTATGGCCGAGGAGGAGGAAGAGGCGGTGGAGAATGGGAAGACCGTGGCCTTCGCCAGGGATGGCGTGACCGCCCTCACGAGGACCACTGGCGGGACCAGCCTCGTGAGGACCATCCCCATGGCAACGCAGGCCTCCCTCCTCTGCCGCCTCCACCGAGGAGGAACGAAGATCAACACCAAGACAATGGGGCTGGGGGCTTCCAAGAGCCGCGTGCAATTGCTTGCATCCTGGGCGGCGCCCAGGCCCCAGCCTCACAACGCATCTTCAAGCAGTTTGCTCGCGAGGTGAATGCAGTCCTTCCCAAGCTTGAGGCCACGCGACCTCTCAGGTGGTCTTCAAGCGCGATCACATTAAGTTCCGCAGACCAGCTCAAGTGTGGGGCAACGTCCGGACTCCTCCCGATGCTTTGCTCCCCAGTCATCAGCAATGTGCAGGTCCCAGGACCCTCATCGATGCCGGAGCAGGACTCAATGTCTTTGTCGTCGAGATGTTCGACAATCTCCAAGTGGCCAATATGACCAGCTTCAGCGACCAAGCCTTTTCAGAGTCACCGATGGTCCACTGTTCAATTGGGCAAGTTCGGCTTCCGGTCACCTTCGGGCAACGCAACAACTACCGCACCGAGCTCATCAACTTCGACGTCGCTCACATCTGCCTGCCGTGCAACGCCATCCTCAGGTACCCAGCCCTAGCCAAGTTTATGGCAGTGACTCACCATGGTTACAATGTCCTCAAGATGCCAGGAAGCAGTGGAGTCATCACCGTACCCTGTGAAGAAAGGGACGCAGTGTGCTCGCTCGAGCGTGCGTTCCAAGCCGCAGCAATCGAAGACCCAGATCGCAGGAGCGGGAGGCCTCCCGAGGCGACCCTCAAGAAGAAGAAGACCTCACCTGGCCAGAGCCACAAGGAAGCAGGCACCTCCGGAGGTATTGCGTCAGGATTCGCGCCCGATCAGGGAGCGCCGCCCTCTCGCGCATAGGAAGGCGCGCCCGGCGCCCTCCTCAGGCAGGGCTCGGGGGCTCTCTCTTGGAGAGCCACCGACCTTGCCAAGGTCGCGGGGGAGGCTCGGGCACCACTTGGAGGGGTGCTTTCAGCACGCTTCCCTCAGAAAGGTACAAGTCAAAGGAGACCAAACCCTCAGGAGTTCATCGCAAGGAACACCCAAGAGCTACAAGAGTCCAGAGTCATGCGCGGCAGCCGCCGCTTACCTGCCGTGGCCCCACATCCAGGCGAGGATGGAGGACTGCGCGTCTGCGTCGACGTACCAGGGCTCAACCGAGCTGCGTCCCAGGAGCGCCTATGGCCTTCGGCCGTAGGGCGCTGCGTGGGACCACCCCACAGCTACGTTCGCATGCCCTTCGGCCTGCCGAGCGCGGTCGCCGCACATCAGCGCCTGTTGAGGAGCATTCTGGAGGCTCAGGAGGTCAGGCATCACGCGGTCCTGGCGGAGGTGGCGATGGTCCCCGAAGACCTGCACGTGCCACCAGAGCCTCCCGAGGCCCCTGGGCCTGGGGGCTCATGAGGGCCGACGTCTTCACGCGCATCGCTCACTTCCTCAGCATCACTTCATCTTCAACAGCACCAGGTGACATCTTTCAGAGTTCTACTTTCAGCTGGGAGCGCCCACAGGGCTGCACCATTCCCAGGCCGCGTGGGTCCGTCCCGCGGCATGTATCCATTTTGTTATGCTCTTTACTTACCTTGTTGGGGGCGCCCCTCGGGCTGCATCATCCCGCCGCTCGGGCCCGACCCAGCGGCGGTTGCTTTTACCTGCGCTTGCTTGAAATTGGATTTCCTCCTATGTGCTTAACATACCTGACCTAATCACCTGCTCGATCGACGCCTATCTGAAGAGCCGCTCGCTCTGGCACGGCGCGTGCGCACGGGTCCGTCCCTGCAGCGTTGATAAACCTGAGTGGTCGAGCTCTGCCGCGGCAGCCCCGCACGGCGCCACCTCACCAGGCCCTCAGTGCCCTGACCTCCCTCGGAGTGACCATAGGTTGGCCGGCGACCGTAACGACAGGCCTTGTTTCTCCTCATGATTGGTGTGCAGGACCTACTCCAGGAGCAACGTTGGGGGCATCGTGAGCTCTCTCTCCCTCTCTCGGCATCGGACCGCTTGCACGTTAAAAGGGGGGTACCTGAGCATCGCGACTCATGGGCTCCTACTGGCTCTCCAGCCCTCACCCCCTGGCCTTGACCCACGGCATCGCGACCTGTCATACCAGCGGCGGCTGAGCTCGCTCGAGGGCCGGGACCTGAGGACGTAGAGCGTTAAGGAAAGTGCGGGGGAGTGGGAAGAAGCTCGCGAGGGCCTAACCCAGCAGTACCTCGACCACCGCCTCTCGGGCCGGGCGCCTCTCCGAGGAACTACGTCAGACACACAAGATAAGTCGCGCGTCGCAAAGCTAGACCAACGCAGCGCTAAATCCCCGCCCAGTGCAACTCTGTCACGGCGACGCTACCTTCCTTTCTCGCCCAGCAAGGATTGCTTGAGCGCTAAAGGGGACCTCCCGAGCATCGCGACTCGGGGGCTCTTACCGGACCTCGGGCCGCTCACCTCCTGGCCTTGACCACGGCATCGCGACCTGGCATACCAGCGACGGCTGAAGCTTGCCTGGGGACTGGGACCTGTCAGCGTAGAGCGCCAAGTCCTCGTGAGGATAGAAAGGGGGAGCTTAGCCGGACAGAACGGACACCTCACGCCAATTCATATTAAGGATATAGTAATTACAAAAGCACGGCAGACGCCTTACATACCCCCGCGGGGTGTTGCTTTAATTCCTTGCAGGGAACAAAAGGTGCTAACCCTAAGGAACGCTACTTGCTAGCACCTCCCCAGGCGACGCCATCATCAACAGTGGGCTGCCCAGTGCCGGCGCCAATCCCATCCAGATCAGTGGCGTCGGCGGCCCGATGCAGCTGCCACTCCGAGCGCGCGCGAGCTCGGAGGCTCGTAGCTGTCGTCGCTCATCTCCGGGGTTGCGAGGAGTTCGGGGGAGCCGCTGAAGCCCGCAGTCCCTCCGCTGCTGCCTGAGGAGCTGCAGGAGGACCAATGGGCGGGGCTGGTCCTCGCCTGTTCGTCACCACTGCCGCTTCCCTTAGGGCAGCATTCAGCCGGCGTCCTTCTGCATCAAAGACCTTGAAGACATCAAGGAGGCGCTGCCGTATTCAAGATGGATCACCAAGGGCGCCATCGCGGGCGACAGACCCGGGCAATCTCACCCCAGCCCCGGTGTCATGAAGACCTTGCCCGGAGCCACGACCGCGACCTCCGTTCGGCTGCAGGTGTGCCACAGTCGCATGCTGCAGCCAGAGCTCCAGGGCCCCGCTCGGCGCCATCTCGAAGGCGAAGGAGGGAGGAAGGCGTATCCATGAAGTTGGAGGCATGGTGGTGTGAAGCACCAGCTCGTGAGAGGAGCGCTCCGCATGGAATCCAGGGGGGACGACGCGCACCACTGTGACTCACCGGCGTCGGCGGCGACGCTGTCGGTGTTGCTCGGCGCCCTCCCCCATGGGGCCTATGATGCGGGCGTGCAAGGGCAGCGGAAACCCAGGCGGCGGCCGGCTCGTACCATGGCCTGGACACCACCTGCCAGGCGCCTTCGTCCCAGTTGAACAAAGGATTGGCCGCTTCTTCGGCGGGTGGGGGTTAGGACCTCTCTGGGGGACTTTTCCTTTTCTCCTCAGCTAAAAACCGGTGGATCTGGTGCCATTGGCGCAAGAGGAAGCAAGGATGAGGAAGAAGAGAGGAGGAGTGGACGGAAAGGGAGGAGAACCGGGCATGAAGCTCACGCGCCCCGTACTTATAGCCTGGGGAAGGCCAACCCCCGAGGCACCATGACCTCAGGTAATATGACCATACTTTGGCATGAGGGACCTTATCAAGTCGTGCAGTGCCGAGGCGTCGTGGGAAGTGCAGACGCCCACGCCCAATCAACCGCCACGCGGCGCCCAAGGCCGCAGGCTGTTAGGGCCCGCGGCGCTTCATGCTTGCCCCTTCGCTTCTCTGCTAAGGCCAAGCCCGGGCGCGCCTTGGGCCCGGGGGCTACTGTCGGTGTTCTGGGAACGGGGGTCCCCAGACTTGCCTGCCTGCGGCCTGCGGCGTGGCTCAAGCGGGGGCCCAGCGCGCCCATCTTCATCAGCTCAAGCTCAAAGACCCTCGCGAGGGGCCAAGCCTCGCGGGGCGGACGACAGGAAGCTTCCTCAGAGGCAGCCTCATCAGGCAGGCTCGCGAGGAGGCGGAGAGATCAAGGCAGGGGTACCTCGCGAGGAACCCGTGACGCAAGCCATGACGATCGAGACCAGGCGGGCGCCAGGCGGGCGCCGGCCTGCGCAGTGTCCTTGTTTCCCCTTTGGTGCAAAGGGGGCAAGCACAGGCCAAGGCATCAGGCAAAGGTTACCATTCCGGTGCAACGAGACCAAGACCAGCCGGACGGCAGGACGGAGGTCACCGTGGAGCCCAAGACGGCGTCATCGCCAGTGCTTTTGGCAGCCGAAGACCACCTTTGGTCAGGATAACTTGTACTAGATGTTCCCCTTCGAAATGGCCAATTGTTGGCGCCCTTCCCGCTCATTATTTGGGGAGAGGCCCAGGGCCTCTATAAATAGAGCTAGCCACCACAGAGTAGAGACATCTAGACACCCCAAGAACATCGAGAGATCTGGTAGAACCCTAGCAGAGAGAGAGAGGCGATGAACTCACCCTAGCAGTTCATCGCACCAGCTCAAGAACACCTCTCGCGAGGCTGTTCTTCCCTTGTACTGTCCATCATCAGCCCCAGAGGCAATCCACCACACCACACACTGGAGTAGGGTATTACACCACAACGGTGGCCCGAACCAGTATAAACCTCGTGTCTCTTGTGTTGTTCATCATTTTCATCTTAGTTCGCACGAGAGGATCAGACGTAGATCGGTAGGGGAGAGATCTCCGCGCGCACCCCAGTGTTCGAACCTCAAGGGTTTGCCAGAACCCGAAGCCCGACAAGTCCCTCTGCTTTTCGAGGCGCACGACGTTGGTGATGCAGGTTGCAACCGCCCGCAGAGCCTGCTCCCGGTCGACGGGAGCCAGCTCGTCAAAGATGGCGTCCAATGGAACGAATGGATTCTGGTGACGGAGCCCTGAAAGGATTCGCCCGGCAATGGCGACGGCAGCCCGCAACCCCTCCTTGTCCAGCTCAGCCCCCACCATCGCGCGGAGACGGCTCAGCTCCTCGGAGATATAGGTGAAGAAGGAGACCAGGTCAGGAAGCCGCAGCTCGTTGAAGTCGACCAGGTGGTCGAACGGGTTTAGCCCGACGGCCGGCATCGTTGCACTGGCACGACGGTAGGCATCGCGCAGCCGCAACACGTGCGTGGCAATTTGGTTCACCAAGTGGTTGAGGCGATCCTGGACCTTGTCACGATCGGCCCGCTCGCGCTCCAGCTGGCTCCCCTGACGGCCTATCGTATCTCCGCTTTCTGCAGCAACGCCACTGACGCCTCGAGCATCTTTGTGGTGGACGCCTGCCGCTTTTGAAGCTCCATGAACTCCCGCACATAACAGAGGAGCATGGCACTCCTCTCCTCCTTGAGCTCACGGAGCTCCACGTCCTTGGCCCTGAGCTCCGTATCCTTGGCATGGAGCTCGTGTGTCAGGAGCCTCACCTCGGACTCTATGATCTGCTGCGCCGCCATGGCACCAGGTAGAAGCAATGGGGAGAGGAAGCAAAGGGGGCGAAACGGCTGAAAGGCAATGCAATCTACGGGAAGGCAGAGGGAGAGGGGAATCTTTTGGTTTTCACCATGGTAAAACACCAGTCGACGACTTCTCACATCAGGGAGCAGTGGGTTTTTATAGGCGGAGTCATCGTGACTAATTGCTGCCGCGCCTGCTCCCGTCAATCAAAAAATTAAAAATCCTGCCGCGCCTGCTCCCGTCAATCAAAAAATTAAAAATCCTGCCACACCCAAAAACCAGAGCAACGCCACGGTGGATATTTAAATTTACCTGCCGGCAAGTAGATAAAAAAGGGGTGAAAAAAAATGTGGCAGTGGCCTAGCTAATCGGTCAAACTAGCCCAACTAGCTAGCCACCGTGCTTCACTGATGTACTCGGCGGGAAAGGTGGTCTTTCGTGATTTGATGACTCGTTTACTTGCTTCGGCGCTACGACCGAGGAGGACCCAGAAAACGCGCGATAGGACGTCCCACGTCAGGAAGAATATATGCGTGCACCACCCGGGAGGACCCCGAAACTGCGTGGTAGGGTGTGCCACGTATCGGCATGGAGGAAAAATGTGCGTGTAAAAATATACTGTATCAGATGTAGTACCTATGGTTCGACCTCGGGACCCAGCCAGTCGGTCGAAAACACCCCACTAGCCACACAGCTTCATCATGCAAACGTGGCACGGAGGATAGATGTGGTTAGCTCCGTCTCGACCAGCCACAACGTCTCTTGTTCTAGGCGATTCTTCTATTTTCCAAGCTTTTTTTAGTTGTAATAACACCACGGCAAGCTAGCGCCGCTCTTCGTGTGTGCCCGTGCAAAGGTTAGACGATGGAGAGAAGAGAGATTGAGATCGCAGACCTGGGACCCACCAGTAAGTGAGACAACGGTCATGCACGTGTTGACGAGGCACTCCCTCTACTCTACTCAACGCAAGTACTGTATAAAATCAAGTTATGGGACAAAGCCAACAACCGTTCGTTTTTTCAGGCTATCGACTTACGCTTTGTAGTCCAGGTTGCCAGTTCGAATCTCGTCTTTCAGATTTGTTAGTTTTAGGTCCAAATTTGATTAATGACAAGTGGGACCCCCATGTGTTGTTCCAATATTTCAGTGTAGGATGGTTTTTTGAACAAACACTTTGCACGGTTAGACAAGTAACGGCACGAGTTACACGTATTTTGCAAGTTTACGAACAAAAATGACAGCGGCATAGAATATCACGTCCACCCCGTAGCTTAGATACTATGGTGATACGAGTTTTTACACCGTTGGAAGTGAGATCCAATGGCTTGGGAGTAGTCTTTGTAATTATGCGCAATTTCCAAACTCTCCAAAGGTTTTTTTGCAAATAAAACATTCAGGCCTCGTGTGTGCCGCTGCATCTTCGATCCAATGGCTCCCCGGAGCTCATATTAGGTGCTCCCCGTAGCTTAATTACCCGCTACGGTGATATGAGCATCTAGGTCATATGATCAGTGATCAGATGGCACATGCGTAGTACTTGTACTTTCTGCGCATTTCCCAAACTCTATCAGCCGTATATTGCAATTCAAACCTCTTACTGTGGGCCGTTAGATCTCAGTGAACTCGTATCACCATAGAATCTACGGTGTGGGAGCACCTCATACTCTCCCGTGCGAGAAAACATAAGGTGTTATCGCAGCTTGGATGCTACGGTGATACGAGCTTGGAGGTCGTTTGATCTGAGATCCAATGGCATCTGAGCAGTCTTTGTGCTTGTAAGCAGTGGCCGAACTCTTTTGGGGCTTTTCTGCAAAAAACCATTCGAACCACCGAGGAGGTGTTGGGTCACAAATCCAACGCCTCCGAAGAGCTTGTATCACCAAAGCATCTAAGGTGTGGTAGCACATGATATTCTTACATACAGGAGAATATGATGTCCTCCTTCATCTTAGATGCTACGGTGATACGAGCTTCGAGGTCGTTGGATATGGGATCAAAGGGCATCTAAGTAGTTTTTGTACAAATTGTGTGCAATTCTCAAACTCATCAAGGTTTCCTGCAAAAATATTAAGACACATCATGTGAGCTGCTATATCTCAGATCTACAAGCTCCAAGCAACTCGTATCGGCATATAGCATCTAAGGTATGGGGGCACATGATATTCTCGGGGAGGAGGGGTGGGGGTGCACAACCAATCGGTGGTTGGGAGGGTGGGGACAAATATAATCTAAACAACCCTAAACAGAGCTCCACAATTTTATCTAAGGTCGAGGGGTTGACCCCCGACAATCATACCCGCCTAAACACAACATTTGCATGTACTGTAGTACTAGACTTAATATTCATGTTTCAGTTTCATGTTCATTTTAAATATTGAACTGAGGACCATGGATGTCTTACATTTTACTCCCTTCGTTCCTAAATATTAGTCTTTTTAGAGGCTTCAAATGGACTGGCACATACGGATGTATATAGACATATTTTAGAGTCTAGATTCACTCATTTTGCTCCGTATGTAGTCACTTGTTGAACTCTCTAAAAGACTAATATTTAGGAATAGAAGGAGTATTTTTGAATTCGTGTCATACATGCATGGTTTGGAAAAATAGATGCACTATACTTATTGGATTGTTGTTGTGTTCGTGCGTGTGTGTCTGTGTGTGTGTGTGGTCATATGCTTGATACATACAAAGTTTTCTCACCTCCATATTGTTCATCTTTTAAATTTGAATTTGCATTGGAAAACTTACTAGGGATACCATGAAATGTGAAATCCACGTTGAGATCACTATATCACAAACTCACTCTAATTCAACAACTCGTCATAAATCAATTACCACGTTGAGATTAGTATTTGCAAGGAAAATACGGGTATTGTAATACACATAGATTCGTTCGGCAATTTAAAAGGTTCCTTTCGTATTCTCGAATGGTAGGACCCAACGGCGTACCAGCCAGACCTTGGCTCATGTTGATCCTAAAAAAACCGGGCTTGTGTCCTTCGGTGGCGTGCGTGGTACGCACATTAGGCAACCCCAACCAGTCGAGCGTCAGCGTTTCAAGTCGAAATATCTGGCGGCCAAAATTCCAGCCCTAGGAAATTCCCCTCATGTCCCCGGTCCATAATGACTACCGATAAAAAACGGAGGGATGCTTTAGTAACTAGACAACGTTACCTACCATGCCAAGCACAGTTCAATTCCCTCGGTCGCCGCTCGTCAAGGTCACCCGTCAACTGCATTTCCTAGTACTACTACTACACCAGGATGAGCACAGAATTGAGCCCGTTTGTTCGCGTCTAGTACTTGAGTTAATATATCAGGCAATGCACTGGTACGGAGGGATTATCCTTTTACTCTGCATATATAACTTGTCTGAAGTCTAACTAAGCAAAATGTTTGACCAAATCCTTTCTTAAGAAATACAATAGGACAGATGTACGGCTTGAAAATTTATTGCATGATGCAGGTTATGATATTGTTTCGAATCATGGATCTTAAATTTCAGAAAATCCAAAAGTGAGCATAAATTCTTGAAACTAAGCATGGTCACGTGATATGGCACAAATATTACTTCGTGAGTTTTTTCTTCAATTTGAGACAGGCTGCTTATGACAAGTTGCACAAATGAAGAGCCAAGGTATTTTGGAACAAAGACCTGTCACGTTAAGGCGAACGCTTTCACTATTGAAACCATGGGCGTTTACGTGCCGCCACGAGTCCCCGCTTCTCATCGGCAGGTGCCATCCGAGCAAGCGTGTGAGTCGACGGGAGGCGTGCGAGCAGACCGCTGCTTCGGCTGTCAGGGAGGACGTGCGAGCAGACCGCTGTGTAGGCTCACTGGGAGGCGAGCCCTTTGACCAGGCTCCGCCGCCCATCGTCGTCCCAACTGCTCCCACTTTTAATGTCACCGGCGCCGCAGTTTAAAATCAACCCCGCACTACCCGGTATCGCTACAATCCTCTCTCTTCCTCTCCGATTCTCCTGTCGTCTACCTGCAACTAGCCTGACCTAAACATACGCCATGCCGCATCACGATGGTCTGCCCTTAGTGTTCCAGTTTCCTAAGGAAGACACCCAGCCGGAGTCTCAAGAACATAAGGCGCTTTGGGATGAGCTTGAACTGGCCTTGCGGGAAGACGCCGCGCCTGTCCCCGCTCCCGTTCCGGCTCCCGTCGCCCCGACTGCACCACCGCCCATCCCCATGCACCTGCCAACGCATGCGCTTACGCGTGCACTGACGCGCATCCCCGTGTCGGTGCTCGTGCACCTGCCAGCGCATGCGCCTGCGCATCCGCTGATGTGCCCGCCCGTGCGGGTGCCCATGCACACGAATGTCTCCGCCACGCCATTGACAGCGCATGTCCCCGCGCGGGTGCCAGTGGACCCCTCAGCGGCATGGATGGCTGCCGTCGACCGCTTCCTTGCACCAACGCCAGTCGCCTCCTCCCGCCAGTTGACTCGCTCCGAAGTCCAAAACATTTTGGCCGTCATTGAAGCTAGGCCAACGTCCAGGAGTACGACAACAATGGCGCAAGAGGCCGTCATCACTGTAGGTCAGTGGCCCGACGACACACAGAGCACGGCAGAGGAGCCGCTTCCCACCGCGAGATGCCCCCGCCGCCGCCGCGTAATCTAAATTTGCCATGAAAAATGTTCGGATTACCATGCTTAAAATCTGAACGTTTATCATTTCTGTTTATTTTATATCAATCGTCGTATAATTTAAAGTTGGAGTCAGACTGAACGAAATGTATGGTTTGATCGATTGAATGTTCTGCTAGAGCCGTATCAAATTAAATATAAAACGTCATCAAGCCACATGTATTCCTTGTCATCCAACGACCTAGACTGCTTCAATGTCGAGCGCTCAACACGTTTAGCGTGCAGTTAAATTCATGCCAAAAATAGTGCTAATCACATGACAACACGCAAATAATATCCTAGTAGTTAATATCCGCATGCACTTAATATACTTCCAAATTAATGTGCATTGCATGTACACACTGACTAGTGCTGCTAGTACGTGAAACTGGTGTCGTGACTTGTGAACGCGTCCAGATATGGTCAACGGCAACATCGCCCGCGAGTTCTTCCTGTTTGCCCGTGCGTCTAAACGCAGAAGGGGAGGAGAGAGAGAGAGCACACATGGAACCCACCAGTAAGTGAAGCCGAATAGTACTAAAAATAATATTACATGTTATCCATTAATTAGGTTGTGGTAATATAAAAACATTATGTGAACAAAGGGGGTACAACAAACATTGTTATTCTACGTGTGTTGCCTATTGACGTGCGGCTTGAAGGCCCGGTCGCATGTTCGATCCTCGTCCTTTATTTTTTAATTTGTATATGGGTCCAAATTTGTTTCATGACATGTGGGCCCCTCGGTGTGTGTAGCACTTTAATATGTGGGTCGAAATTTGTTCCATTCCAAGTGGACTATCGGTGTGTAGTTTTGTAGCTTATTTATAATAATTAAAGAGAACAACATAGTTTTTTCAATAATACCATGGTGCGACGTTGAAGGTGAGAAAGGACGTGCGAGAGAGCGATGACCGAGCCAGAGGGAAATCAACTAGGGGAGTTGCGTGGGTTGTAACGGTGTTTAGAGTAGTTGTGGGCCGAATGCTACGAAAATATAATCTAAACCGACTGGAACAAATGGCTACACAAATTAGTCCAAGGTTGGAGTGCCCCTCACAATGTAAATAGCTCCGGCTTTGCGAGGGATGGAGAGGTAGTAGCTTCAACGCGTGGAAGATATGGTGTGAGAAAGCGAGGTCAATCGAGAGACATATAGATAGAGAGACAAAGTGAGTGTGGTCCAACATTCATTGAACAAATATATATTCTCTGGAGAGATATTGTCCGATTGAGCTTTTTGGCAAGGGTGAGGGCTGTAAGATAGAGCTTGAGAGATGATCCAGTCACAGACATGTAGATATATTTTGTGCGTGGGAGGAAGCAAGGTCAACCGATCACATAGGGTCGTCGTGCAATCGAAAGAGTGAGATGGGTTGGAGAGAGTGACCTAGATAGACGATGTGCGTGAGAGAGTATACAATGTGAATAGGTCGAATTGGGCTCAAACATGGTGATATATCGTTTTTGTCCGAGAAAGAGCGAGGTCAATCGAGACATACGGTGAGAGAGAGAGATTGAGTGAGTGTGGCCCACCATGAGGTCGAAAGAGTGGCGGCGGCTTGGATGGACTGACCTAGATAGACAATCTGCGTGAGAGAGTATAGAGTGCGTCGATCGAGGCCCGAACAGGGAGATATATCATTTGTGTGTGAAAGAAAACGAGGTTAAACGAGACTCGGATAAAGAGAGCGAGATTGAGCAAGTGTGGCCCGCCGTGCGGAAGAAAGAGTGAGACAGTCTCGAGGGAGTGACCTAGATATACAATGTGCGTGCATGCGCACAAGAGGTTGGGGGGCTAGATAGGCAATGCATGTATTTAGTGCGAGAGGGTGAGAGGGAGAGGGGGGAGAGAGAGAGAGAGCTCAGCATGGGGTGCAATGGCGGGTCTGTGAGGTAAATACATTTGGTAACAGAGTGGAAAAGGGGGTTGTGTAGTTGAGAGACTTAGAGATCGAAACATGGAGAGAAAGAATGAACGTGTGTTGGAAACCGATAGCTTCCTAAGGTGGTTAGGAGAGGAATATTGACCGATACAGGAAGTATGTAGCGTTTGTGCGGGGGGGCTAAAAACAACATTTGAATGTACATAGTACGAGACTTAATATCGATGTTTCAATTCGGTGTACGTTGTAAGATTTGAACCGAGGACCAGGCATACGGGTAATTATTTCGAATTCGTGCCATACTAAGTTTCGAAAAGTTGACATTGACTCAGTTTGTTGTGCTCTTTTGTAGGTCATATGTTTGAATCCATCCAAAAGTTTTCTCACTACCATGGTGTTCATCATATACATATGAATTTGTATTAAAAAAGTAGCATGGATACAGTGAAATGCAAAATCCATGTTAGAATTGGAGATCGCTACGTGACACACACTCTAATTCAAATAACTAACTACGTGACACACACTCTAATTCAAATAACTAATTATGTGACACACACTCTAATCCACGTTAGCGTGGGTACCGTTTCGATTTTTTTCAAATAAATCCTCATTAATTAATTTATAACACTCCCTCTGGTCACTTTTATAAGACCTTGAAGACATTTCAGACAATGTGCAAAACAGTTCATTTTAAGTTGTCTGAAACGACTTACAAAAGTGAACGGATGGAGTATCTTGTTTCGAATGACTAACTATTGCAAGGAAAACACGGGCATGGTAATACATACAGATTCGTTTGCATTCTCAAATGTAGGCGCACCACGCAGACCAGGGTCGTGTCGGGGTGGATGCTGCTTCGGTGCCTTAAAGGCAACTACCTTTGGGTCACTGACATGTGGGCCAGCCACCTGTTGGGCCCACATGTCATGGACACAAAGGCAGGTGCCTTAAGGCACCGAAGCATAGTCCTGTCGGGGTGGTCGCGTGTGTCGGACGGACGCGTAGCACCCAGCCACCCCCCCCCCCCAAAAAAAAGCACGACGACAATATAAGTTCGTGCTTCCACGTTTCGGATTGAAATATCTGGCAGCCCCAATTCCAGCCCTACAAAATCTCTCTTCTCCACCGTCCCCTTCCACGCCCAGATTGCTCAAATCCCTAATTCGCTGCCAACCCCTGAATCGCCCCTTGTCTCGTCTCTTTCCCCACCGTTCCCCACCTCTGTGCCGGACGACGACGACGAAGACGACGGTCGCGCTTCACCACCGCACCGGAGCTACCTCATCTACGCCCTCGTCCACCGCACCGGGTGGTCCACCGACAACATCGGCCGCCGCAACCGACGTGCCTCACAGACACCGAGTTCCACCGCATCAAGTGCGCTTCACCGACGCCGTCTCCCAGCTCACCGGGGCTACTGCACCGAGCACATCGTCGCACCTCCACCCCCCGAGGCTATTGGGGCTTCACCAATGGTCTCATCCATCGCATCGTAGCGCTCCGCTGCCACTCAAGATCTGCATCCGTGCACGGCCAGTGAACGCCAGCTCATCACACTCAACGGCTCTGAAGTGACCCGCACTCTAGCTAGGAGAGCATGCCCAAACGCCGGCCCGAACTAGGTATCCACACATCACTCCCTTGTGCACTGTTCCGACGATGTTTGGATATCCTTTCACTACTCTCTTAGCTTACACGCCTATGCAACTTTGACTTTAACTCTTATTTCTTCTGGAGATATCATCTGAAACAAGCAAATCCATTTTTTAGCGAAGCATGACGGCGCTACGGGATCTGGTACACATATTGCACACCCGTATAACCTTGTAAGTATCTGTCCTCCGGTACAACATCAAGGTCGATTCCTCTTATTTGATCAACCATTCGTCGTGTCAAAAATGCAGAGGTGGATGCAAGGAGCACAAGGCCTGCACATGCAAGCAAGTGGTAACATGGACTTGTACATGGAACATCCCAAGCGCAAGCAAAGCTGCAGTGAGCCTGTACAACAAGCTAGCGTAAGTCCCTGCATTTCATTTAATTCGTACTGGCATTCGTGTATGATTTGTGTGCAGTGGCTGATCCATGAATTCAAGTTACCAGGGGCGAACATTTAACTTAAAAAATACGAAGGCACTTGCACTCCGGAAATCAACATAACTTGAGAAATGTGAAGCTACATGCACTTTGAAAACCAGCTAATGATCCAAAGTAGTTCAGATTATAAACACTAAATGATGCAAGCACCAAAAAACACAAAATGCAACATGGTGTACAAGGACTACAAACATGGTCTGTACCTGCTTGAATTATTCGTTCTCTGGCTGAAAATATCGAAGTGTAATTGCACGTATAACCAGTGCGCAAACTGCATATCAATATATCTATCCTGCACAAGTATGCCAATAGTTTCAAACAACAGATTAGAAAAGTATTTATGCTATGTTGTCATGATACGGGGACTTTCTGGTAGATGGCCTCGACGTTTCCTCAAGCTATGAAAATGCACTATAATTTGCTTGTCATCAATGCCTGCAAATCTCTGTCTCTCTCAACATAGTAGATCATCATTAGACACTAAATCCTTCAAGGAGCTTGCAAAATGCTTGTGTTAGATCCCTCATTAGCCACTATATGTTCATCACCGGGAGCATGTAAAATATTTGCATCCAATCCTTCATTAGCAGTCTGTTCATTAGACACTTCAGGCTCAAGAACAACATGAGCTTGTATGTTTGCACCGGAAACTTGATTAGATACATCAGATTCAGTCAGTTCAGTATTGGTTGGGGGAGTTATAAAATAAGTAGAAATTGGTTTCATTTTCTCATAGAATCCCTACATACAAGCAGTTTTACAACACTGTCAGGTTTAACTATTGGCCAGAAATTGAAGAGTTGAATTAGATATAATCAGGGATGTGATGTACCTGCTCGTTGCGCATGCTACTCTTGCAAGCTGCGACTGTCCATTTGCGCAAGCTCGATGCCATGCCCGTGCTGCCGCCGCTGCCTCCCACGGAGGCTACACCCAGGGTTGGATCTTCATCTTCTTGTCCTTCCATTCGCTTGAAGCCCGGAGACCGCCCTCCAACGAGGGCGCGAGAAAGTGCTGTGTCGGTCTGTCCAGCGGCGGCTAGGTTAGGAGCGAACCAGACTGGAGGCTGGAGCGAATGAATTGGGATTTTTCCTAATGTCAATCGATATGGGAGGCGCTCGTTTGGGCCGCGAGCCTTCTATAGGGCCTGCCTTGCACTTATGTTATTGGCCCATCCAAATTGAAACATTTTTCTTCATTTTTTACATTGCCTGCTCATGCGTTGGGACGAAAAAAACTAGCATGGGCCAACCTGGACGACTCAAACTAGGTGCACACTTTCCAGCCGCCTGAGGCGGCCACCCATACCAGCCCCTATGGTGGTGTCGCCCCTTTTAGCGTGTATGATTGGATAGTGAAAAATATTCTAGTGGCGCTTTTGATTTACCCACATAATGGTTGAATTGCTTGTTTCTATGAACTGAGTTCGCCAATAATGTGAAGGATGCCAGTCTTTTCATCCTATTGTAGATTGATTAGATCTCGATATGCCAAAAGTAATCGCATGAAATATACAGTAAAAGCCAGTGTGATGTGTTTGGCTACAACTAGTCTGACTACACGTCCTCATATAACATATCAAGGACGCACCATCTTACCAGATTAACCATTCGGCTTACCCATGCAGTGTGGGAAGAAAGAAGTATTGGGACTGCGTATCCAAGCAATTGATGCCATGGACTCCTTCGTACAACCTTGTAAGCGAAAAAGAAGTTGCGGTGTGCCTGTACAAAGAGCTAGCGTAAGTTCAGTTACCTACTTCTCGGAATTTTAGTTAGCCACCTATTGCAAAATTGTTCAATTATGTTGCTTGGCTTAATTTAGTTTGCTACTGATTACATAATGGCACAGCCTGTTAATCATATTGTAGACTGCGCCTATCTATGTGTTTGATACTTACTGTTAAGAATTACCTGTTTGCCTTAACTTAAATATCTACTTGTTTGTTTAACTGCTTTGCTGCTGCAACAGCGGGTTACAATGATGTTAATAACTACTTTTCAGCATCCATTTGAAACTCTTTAATTCCTTATTTGTTTAACTGGTTTGCTGTTATAACTCCCAGTTGAGATGTTTTGCTAACTTCAACTTTTCTGAATCCAATCAAAACTTTAATGGCAAAACAGGTTAGCCCAAGATCAAAGAGCGAGGTCCCCATGGACGTTGCATCATCCCACAGCAGTGGCATCGGCCCAATCGTGCATTATGAATTGCCAACTGCTGATGCTCTAGAGGCTAAACTAGTGGTAGAAAGAGATTCTGCTTCTGCACTTAGAGATGAAGTTGACATGTTGAGGCAAACAACACAATCACAAGCAGTACTCAAGACAACCATTAAATATTTGGTGGATTTCAAAATGAAGCAAGCTGAGACTGACCAGATTGTTAAGGTCCTGAAGGAAAAAAGGAAATTAAATTCCTACTTGGTAAATCATAGGTGAAATGTTCTTTCCATAGTTGAATAACCTTTGTGTTGTCTGTTCATGTAATCAATCAAACCATTTGTTTTAGAGATCATGTAATAATTGTTTTTTTGGTTTGTAATTTTATTTGAGCACAAGTCTGTATTAATTGATAAGACTCAGAGACATTTCATTTGGATTGTTGTGCCAGACCTACAAATATGCCAATCGGGCTGAATGTGCATTCGGCAATAGTAGTAGTATAGATGGACCATAAGTGGCACGCATCGGAAAGGGCCAAGATGCTGGCTAAAAAAAGGATGCTGTTGTAGCCAAAAAAAGTACAGCGGCCTGGCTTATGTATGTTAGTTGATATTATTGATCCATATACTCTATAAGTGTTTATATGTCTGTTAGTTCTGTACATTCTTGGTTGATTGACTCGGTATTTGAATCTTGATACATCGCTTGTGTACATATCTAAATGGGAGTACACATTATGATGCGTGTGACATTTGAGTTGGACATGAAGTGTTCCAAATATTCGAATTCACCTTAAACTGGATTCTAGTTTCTGAATTTGAGTATCGGCATTTGTAAACCATATTCATATATGACAGTGGAATACATCTTTGTCATCCTTTTGAAGATATATAAAACACATAGAATGATTTATAAAGATTCATATAGGAATACAAAATGGATTCGAATTTAGTTGCCAGGGTAAACGTGGATGCTTATTGTCCCAAAATACGAAAGAAGCAGCAAAATGTCCACTCCCACATCGGCTGCCCGAAACCAATTGTTTGGGAGATGGAAATTACTGTCTACCCATTACACAGACAATCCATCGGCCCGATTTCCACTGCTCTAAATAGGGGTAGGTTAGTAACTTCAATTAGACGTGACACGACTGCCTCTGAGCCCATTCCGACACGGTGGACGTCAAACATGGGCGGCAAAACTCATTTGATTCAAGCTTGTCCGAAAGACCTCTGTTTCTCCCTCCATTCCCCATTCATACACGGTGGGCGGCAAAACAAACTCGACTCGGCCGAAATCGATGTAGGCAAATATTTTCAATAGTGGCAGGTTTGTAGCTTCACTCAGACGTGACACAACCGCCCTACCGGTCAGCCCCGTTCAT